>NC_137012.1:4898367-4918367 GCF_032717465.1 Coenobita brevimanus
AGAGGAGCAGAGTAAATGAGGACGAAAAGCCTTTTGACTCCATCCTATCGAGAAAGAGCTGTATGTGGGGAGCCACTCCACACATGTGAGTTACATTTTTTACACAAGGCGAAAATAAAACCAGTGTATAAAGTCAACAACTGTGCTGGGGTAAGGAACGTATGGAGTCGGCTTAGCATACCTAATCTCTTGGAAGCAGATTTCATAAGAGATGCAATATGATCTTTCCAAGATAAGTCTCGAGTGAATGAAACTCCAAGCATGTTCAGGGATGATGCAGGACTGAGCTGGATATGGAGCTGCTCCTGTGAAGACTGTGTCCAAAGGTTGATAGGTGTAAAAAACCTGAGTCTTTGATGAATTAAAAACAAGATTTTTCTCACCCCAGTCAGAGATACAAACCAAGTCAGACATTAGGTGTGCCATAGCCTCAACTCCTTTCTTTGTTTGTTGAAGTAACTGATGAGATGGACGTTGCGGGAACCGAACGGAAAGGTGAAGGGTGGAATCATCAGCGTACGAGTGGATAGGGTTACATGTACAGCTTAGAAGGTCATCGATGAATAAAAGAGAGAGAGTTGGTGATAGGACAGAACCCTGAGGAACACCACTGTTGATAGATCTAGGAGAGGAACGATGGCCGTCTACAACATCGGCTATAGAACGACTGGAATGGAAGAGGTAGAGATGAAGGCACAGATACAAGGACAGAAACTGCCAGAGGGCAGTTTGGAAATTTTAGAAGATATATGCCAGACTGGATCGAAAGCCTTTGAGATGCACAAGGGCAATGGCAAAGCTTTTCGCCAAAGTCCCGAAAGGAGGATGACCAGGAGTCTGAAAAGTAGGTGAGAAGATCGCCAGTGGAGCGTCCTTGACGGAACCCATACTGACGATCAGAAAGAAGGTTCTAATAGGAAAGATGCTTTAAAATTTTTTCTATTAAGGATAGACTCGAAAAGTTTTGAGACACAGGATGTTAAAGCAACTGGACAACAGTCAGAGGGTTGGGAATGGTCACCCTTCTTTTGGGACTGGTTGAATGAGAGCAAACGTCCAACAAGAAGGGAAAGGTACAAGTTAGAAGACAAATGCGAAAGAGTTTACCTAGGCAGGTGTAAGCACAGAAGCACAGTTCTTGAGAGTCAACAGATTAGGGCTGGGTTAGAATAAAATTCCTGCTAAGGTAGGTTAGATATTGATTAACAAGATTTGCTTAGCTTAGTTTAGGTACTTAGGGAAGTCAGCATCCACTCACTGGATGCAGTGCAACAGTAAGGTGACTATGGAATAAGCGACAAGCCAAATGATTTTATCGAAACCCAGGAAACAATTTACTGCAGTGGATGAAGTAATTATATAACCAAATGACACTTTTGCCAGCATTCTTGTTGGTTAAGGACGCTCCCTTGCACCCTTTTCCTAAGCGATTTATTTTGTTTACTGCCCCGTACTGTACTTCTTTGTGTTACATAAATCCTTCCGGCATCTCCATACTCTGCATGAACAACGAACAAAAAGTATATTAACCAGCCATATAAAAAGCAAGATTACTAAACGCTAAGGAAGAGGTGTTAGGAAGCATGCATACCAGACAGAGATTACGAGTCTTGGGCTCGTGATCTCAGTGGTTAAGGAAGCTCACAACTCTCCTCTTCCATACCGATTTATTTTTGGATACGGCTAATGTAATATAATTTTTGTAGGTTATTGATGCATAATAAAGTGATATATAAGAATGACTTAAGTAACACTTTGAAGAGGGCAGTAGGTATAAGCAAAATAAATCGCTTTGGGAGAGGTGTTAGGGAGCTGCATTAACCAATGGGAATACAGAACTACGGGACCTAGGAACACACCTCTGAAAAGCAGTAATTAATCATTCCAGCTTTTACAACTTTGCTTTTTTGACGAGAAAGGCAACTGAAAACAAACTAATGACGCTTATGAAAAACTTGAAAGCACTGAGACTAATAGGTGAGTGTTTCTGATCGTTAGTTTTTATTTCCTTTGTCTATGTGATGGTAGTGAATAAGGGAATTGCATAGTTTGTGTGTGTGTGTGTGTGTGTGTGTGTGTGTGTGTGTGTGTGTGTGTGTGTGTGTGTGTGTGTGTGTGTGTGTGTGTGTGTGTGTGTGTGTGTGTGTGTGTGTATATGTGTGTAATAATAGTTTTCGGTTTACATTTTTTTCGTTCACATCCATTGGACGTTGAAAATACACAGGTCCTTAATCTAGAGGTCTAGCTTAAGGTTTCAACAGGCTGCTCCTGCAGGAGCGCCGGACACAATACCAAGCCTCACTAAGCTGGAGTGTTGGGCTTAGGCAACAAGGGGACAGACAGACCGGGCCTAATCTTTTACCCCAGGGAAAGTTTCGAACCCTTGCTGGTCTTCCACCACAGCGAGGCTTTAGCTACACTTGACGGGTGAGAACTTCCACCTTCACCTACTACAACAGCGCTGCCGGAGCTGAGGATTGAACTCAGGTCACTTGGACTGTGAGTTCATTGCTCCATCGCAAGTGCGTCACAAGGCGCGCTCTGTGTGTGTGTGTGTGTGTGTGTGTGTGTGTGTGTGTGTGTGTGTGTGTGTGTGTGTGTGTGTGTGTGTGTGTGTGTGTGTGTGTGTGTGTGTGTGTGTGTGTGTGTGTGTGTGTGTGTGTGTGTGTGTGTGTGTGTGTGTGTGTGTGTGTGTGTGTGTATTCCACTGTCTACATGCTATTACTCGCTACCACTACCACAATTTCCTCCAATCTCACACACATACATACCTACCTCCACAGAAATCACAATTGTCACCACCACCACCACAACCAATACCACCACCACATCAGCTACCACCACGACCACTACCGCCACCATATCAACAACCACCACAACCACTAAAACCACGACATCTACCACTGCCGCCACTGGCACCACCAAATCTACAATCACCACCACCACCACTACCAACATCACCACCAAATCTACCATCATCTCAGTCACTACCAACACCAAATCTACCACCACGACCACTGCATCTACCACAACCACACAAAGACCATTCGGTCACCCTTCACCATTAATTCAGTTCCATCTCAATGCCTCACCTCAGAGTTATTGACCTAATCACTGTGAAAATTAATTGAACATATTTCTCAATTCCCATGACAAATAAAACGTTTAAAAGCCACTAAAGGATGTCTGAGTTATAATTCCCTGTAATTAAAAATCTCTAATCTAGCCTTCTGGCTTAACTAGATATAAAATATTGGATAGCTACAGCTAAGAATGGATATCAAATTTCGAGAGAGAGAGAGAGAGAGAGAGAGAGAGAGAGAGAGAGAGAGAGAGAGAGAGTGTATAGTACTAAGAAAAGAAAATGAGAAACCTTATGGCGAAAGCCATCTCACTTGGACGTTAACATCTCTCGCCTTAATTCTAGCGTCCAAGAAAATAACCTGAACCGTAGTGAATAATAACGGAGCTGATAGTTTCCCATGGGATAAATTGACAGATAGACAGATATACTGTATATACAGAGAAAGAGAGAGAGAGAGAGAGAGAGAGAGAGAGAGAGAGAGAGAGAGAGATTCAAAAGAGTTTTTTTATGCCACCTACTCAGGGTAAAGATATAATAGCCCGTTCCCTGAGGCCCAGCAGTCCTCCTACGTGCCACACACCCTCACATGTCACCACTTCTGCACTAATGCCCACCGTCTATACTGAGTACATGCTCGAGACGTCTCATTCAGGGCTGGTGTGTTGGTATCAGCGGGGGTGTTTTTATGACATGTCGGTGGGTCTTGTGCAGCATCAGTGATGTCTGTTTTAATGTAATATTATTCACCAAACTGTCCTCTGAACCAGCCAACGATCGGACTCGGGTTCTATCAGACTGCAGACAATTTCCCAAACCAATTGACCCTACCTGCCACTGTAGTTACATATACAGATACACAGACTATACAGACCTTGAAATCTTTACTGGATGAACCAATTCCTCTTTCGTTGCTTCTCTTACCTGGAAAGAAAGAAAATTATATTAGTATTATGTTAAGCGACAATAAATTGCTTGCATTAGCAACTGGGTCACTTCTTTTACACTGTCAAAATTAATTTCCTCATTTTTTTTTTCTGTACATCTTCCAAATCATGAACATCAAGGGCAACTCTGTAATGATCGTCATCATCATCATCATCACTACACCTCCCTCCACCACACTAGGCACAATATACTTTGTCACCTTACCATAAATAGCCTTGTTGTATTATTAACTGAAAAGACGGACTGACTCCCTTCCCTCCCCATTTCTCTCTCTCTCTCTCTCTCTCTCTCTCTCTCTCTCTCTCTCCTTACATTCCGGTCTTCCGTTATCTGTCTTTTTATTTCATTTTCCTCATTCTTCCTCACCATTGCTTTCTTGTCCATTAACTCCTTCCTTTGTTTACTTTTTCCTTCTTTTCTTTTTCTCCTCCTTTCATTGTCTCCTTCCAACCCTTTCCCATTCCTTCCCTCCTTCATTCATTCATTTTTTCCTTCCATCCTTCTCGACGTACTCCCTCAGCTCCTTCCTTTCTGCCTTCCTTTCTCTTCGTTCTTGCCTTCGTTTCTTTCTTTCCTTCATCTTCCCTTCTTTTCTAACTTCCATCTCTCATCCTTTCTTCCTCCTTCTCTCCCATCTCTCTTCTTCCTTCTTCCATTTTTCTGCATCACATTTCCCTCTATTTTCTCCTATACTGCCCTCAGCTACATGCTCTCTCTCTCTCTCTCTCTCTCTCTCTCTCTCTCTCTCTCTCTCTCGTCTGCGCCCCTATGGTGAACCTTGACTGCAAAATCTGGGGGGAAAATCGTAATGTCTTCACTTAGGATTCTGTATAATTTCTCTTTCTCTCTCTCTCTCTCTCTCTCTCTCTCTTTTTTTTTTTTTTTATTATCAGTTTCATTTTTATTCAGTTTTGTTTATTACATCACACAGTTTTTCTCATTTTGTATAGTCTCTCTCTCTCTCTCTCTCTCTCTCTCTCTCGGCTCTACTTATTTGTCTTTCCCTCCCTCCCTCCTTTCCCTCTCTCCCCCTTTTTTTCTGACTACCTCCCTCTTTTCTTCTCTCCCTTGCCTCTCTTTTTTCTTTCTCACTTCCTCCGCCCATTACTCAACTTCCTCCCTCAATTAAGAGTTTTTCCTCCATCTGTCTGGCTCTCATTTTCTCTTTCCCTTCATCCCTCCCACCCCACCCACCCTCCGTAACCCTCTCATGCCCGGCACAACTCTAGCATTCTATTTTAGATAATGTCAGATATCTTTATTCAGGTGAGTGAGTCAAAGGTACCTGAGTGTCATACGAGCCTGAGTGTTATACGAGCCTGAGTGTCATAGCAGCCTGAGTGTCATACGAGCCTGAGTGTCATACGAGCCTGAGTGTCATTGGAGCCTAAGTGTCATAGGTGCCTGAGTGTCATAGCAGCCTGAGTGTCATAGCAGCCTGAGTGTCATAGCAGCCTGAGTGTCATAGGTGCCTGAGTGTCATAGCAGCCTGAGTGTCAAAGAAGTCTGAGTGTCATAGGCGCCTGAATGTCATAGGTGCCTGTCATATGTGCCTGAGTGTCATAGGAGCATGAGTGTCACAGGTGCCTGTCATATGTGCCTGAGTGTCATAGGTGCCTGTCATATGTGCCTGAGTGTCATAGGAGCATGAGTGTCACAGGTGCCTGTCATATGTGCCTGAGTGTCATAGGTGCCTATCATATGTGCCTAAGTGTCATAGGTGCCTGTCGTATGTGCCTGAGTGTCATAGGAGCATGAGTGTCACAGGTGCCTGTCATATGTGCCTGAGTGTCATAGGTGCCTGTCGTATGTGCCTGAGTGTCATAGGAGCCTGAGTGTCATAGATGCCTGTCATAGGAGCCTGAGTGTCATAGGAGCATGAGTGTCATATGTGCCTGAGTGTCATAGGTGCCTGAGTGTCAGAGGAGCCTGAGTGTCATAGGTGCCTGAGTGTCAGAGGAGCCTGAGTGTCATAGGAGCCTGAGTGTCATAGGTGGCTGAGTGTCATAGGAGCCTGAGTGTCTTAGGAGCCTGAGTGTCACAGGAGCCTGAGTGTCTGCCTGAGTGTCATAGGTGGCTGAGTGTCATAGATGGCTAAGTGTCATAGGAGCCTGAGTGTCATAGGAGCCTGAGTGTCATAGGAGCCTGAGTGTCATAGGAGCCTGAGTGTCATAGATGGCTAAGTGTCATAGGAGCCTGAGTGTCATAGGAGCCTGAGTGTCATAGGAGCTTGAGTGTCATAGGAGCCTGAGTGTCATAAGTGGCTGAGTGTCATAGGTGGCTGTCATAGGTGCTTGAGTGTCATAAGAGCCTTAGTGTCATAAGAACGTGAGTGAGTCATAAGAACGTGAGTGAGTCATAGGAGCCTTAGTTACTGCAGTCATAGGATCGTGAGAGCGAGTCATAAGCGCCAGACTATGAGTCACAGGATCCTGAGTGAGTGATAATAGCTTGTGAGTTAGCCACAGAAGCCTGAGAGTGAGTCACAGGACAAGAGCGTGGGCCAAGGGAGCCTCAGAGTGAAATATAGGAGATTAGAGTGAGTCAGTGGAGCCGAGAATAATTCATAGGAGCCGAGAATGAGTCATAGCAGTCGAGTCAGTCATAGAAGCCTGAGAATGATTCATAGAAGCTTGACAGTGAATCATAGGAGCCGAAAGTGTCATAGGAGTCTGAGAGTGAGTCATAGGAGTCTGAGAGTGAGTCATAGGAGCCTGAGAGTGTCATAGGAGCCTGAGAGTGAGTCATAGGAGCCTGAGAGTGAGTCATAGGAGTCTGAGAGTGAGTCATAGGAGCCTGAGAGTGTCATAGGAGTCTGAGAGTGAGTCATAGGAGTCTGAGAGTGAGTCATAGGAGCCTGAGAGTGAGTCATAGGAGCCTGAGAGTGAGTCATAGGAGCCAAGAGTGAGTCATAGGAGCCAGTGAGTGAATCAAAGGAGGATGAGGGTGAGTCATATAGAAGACCGAGTGTTAATTAATTCATCTTAATCTTATCTTCTTTGTTCTTTCTATTCTCTTCTCCCTCTGTATAACCTCTCTCTCTCTCTCTCTCTCTCTCTCTCTCTCTCTCTCTCTCTCTCTCTCTCTCTCTCTCTAAGTACGTTTAAAATATATGAATATAAATATTGTTACAGTCTACCGTAGCCCTACTCATACTCCAGAGGAAGACACAGAACTATATAGTACCTTGCAGGAAGTTCTCGATGGGGACGAAATGTTGATTACCGGCGACTTCAACCTGCCGTCAGTAAATTGGAATGCAGTTACCGGTAGCAGTAATAATGACAAAAAAATGACAGATTTCATTAAGAACAACTTTTTATTTCAATGTGTCACGGAACCAACAAGACAGGGTAATATCTTAGATCTTGTTATCATTACAAATGAAGATATGGTCTCAAGCCTCACTGTGGGTGAACATCTAGCATCTAGCGATCATAATCTCATAAGATTTTCCATGAATCTCTCACATAATGAGTGCACAAGTAAAACTAAAATGCCGGACTATAAAAACGCAGATTTTAAGGGCCTAAAGGACGCCCTGAGTACACTAGCTGAACACATAGAAAGAATTAATGATGTAAACGAAATGTGGGCAGAATTTAAGCACGTATGCATGACCGCTCAAAACAAGTACGTGCCAATGAAATCTAGACAAAACAAACCAGCGTGGTTTAATGCCGATATTAGCAGAGCAGTTAAAGAAAGAAACCGTCTCCACACCTTGCTTAAAAGTCACACCAGTGAATTACTCACAGGGCAATATACCAGTAGTAGAAGAAAAGTTAAAAAACTCATTAGAACAGCTAAACGACAATTTGAAATTGATATAGCAAAAACAAGTTCTACGGATCCTAAGCTTTTTTATGGATACAATAACGGCAGTAAGAGACTCAAGGCGGGCGTTGGTCCACTTATCAGCGACGAGGGTGCTCTTATCACGGACGACCAGGAAATTGCCTCTACTTTAAATAAGTTTTTCAGTTCAGTTTTCACAGTAGACGCCAATGACATTCATCGAAGAGCATCAAATGTCAACCCAAAACGCACTAAGTGATATGCATATTAGCAGTAATGAAGTGAGAGATAAACTTAATAAAATGAACGGTAATAAGACTCCCGGCCCAAACAAACTCTACCCTAAAATACTAAAAAATGTGATGGATGTAATATGCAGCCCTCTAACATCTATCTTTAACAAGTCCCTACAACAAGGAAAGGTTCCAGCAGACTGGAGACTGGCTAACGTGACCCCTATATATAAAAAGGGCAGTAGAGATCAACCAGGAAATTATAGACCAATTAGCCTAACCTCTGTCTTGGGCAAGATCCTCGAATCATTAATTAGAGATAGGATAGTTGGAGTTCCTAGAAACAAATAACGAAATTACGAACAGCCAGCATGGCTTTAGAACGCGGAGATCATGAGTGACAAATTTAATTGAGTTTTACGATACACTTTTTAAAATGAATGATTGTACCAGGTCACTTGATATAATCAACTTAGACTTCCAGAAAGCCTTTGACAAAGTGCCGCATGATAAACTAATGCCAAAAGTAAGATCACTTGGAATTGACGGAAATATTCATAGGTGGATACGTCGCTGGTTAAGTGAGAGAAAGCAAAGAGTCGTTATAAATGGAGTAGAGTCAGACTGGGCTCCAGTGACCAGTGGTGTTCCTCAGGGATCAGTGTTAGGACCAGTCCTATTTATTATGTATATTAACGATATCGATGTTGGCCTAAACAACTTCATTTCTAAATTTGCAGACGACAAAAAAATCGACAACACTATATTAACTGAAGAAGACAGAATTAGCCTTCAAAATGACCTTAATAAAATTATCAGCTGGTCAGAAAAATGGCAAATGCCCTTCAATGTAAGCAAATGTCAGGTACTGCAATGTGGGAAGAAAAACAAAAGGTCTATCTATCTATCTATTGCCAGACGCCATAATCCCGTAAGGGGTGGCCATTTGACTTTGAGTTATTTGTTTTACAGGGAGGGGCACTAACCCTCCACCAACCCACTTGCTGACACGTAGGGAGCACGTATGGTTTGGTTATATGGTCACCACCCAGCGTTGCAAACGGTTTCCTGGCTTACAGGAAACCATTTGGCCCACCACCCAATGCAACGCCACCTGTAAAAGAAAGAAAAGCAATAAGAAATGACAGGAAAGGTGGGAGAAATAGGAAGAGAGGAGGACAGGCATAATACTTACCTTATTTATGTGCTTACAATGAGCTACTACAAATCTCCAAGTTAAATATCACTGAGAAAGTCTTATTAGCCTACATTATGATACTAATTAATCATCACAGTGCTATTGAATTCTATTGTATTTAAGGAAGCATGTATGTATGTATGTACTGTACTATAGTAGCCTACACATATGTATGTACAGTACTGTGCTGCAGCAACCAGTATATTTATACACTGTAACAACTGTTACATTAGTACAGTTTATAATGTAGGTATTGTAGTGGCAGCTATTACATACTTTCATATGTGGGCAACTCTGCTAGACAAAGCTGAGATGTGTTTTACAGATTCTGAAAGGCAACTGATCTAATGGATCAAGGGACACCTCTTTCTGTAGGTGGAAGAATGACCCATGCCATATGCATGAATGGAAGTTAGGGAGACTTTATGGAATGAACAGTGAAAAGTGCATGTGGAAATGTTGTCTAATGAAGAATGGAAGTGTCTGGAAAGTCTATACAGTTTATGGTATATCACCATTTAAGCCTCAAAAAGGAGAAACGGTATGACAACGCCTGTAAGAACATACTCCTATACCTATTAAAATGTCACTCACAGATGAGACTGAACCCAAACTAAACTGAGCACCAAACAGCAAGCTTAACCACTTAACATGCAAGATGTCTTTAAAAACAAAAGGTATGATTACGAAATGAAGGGCCAAATTATTAGCAAGTCCTCACTAGTTAAGGATCTAGGCGTACTAATTTCAGACGATCTGAAATGTTCAAATCAATGTATCTCTGCCGCCAATAAAGCCAACAGGGCCCTAGGCTTCATCAAAAGACATTTTACATATAAAAGCAAAGATATTGTAATCCCCCTATACAAAAGCATAGTCAGGCCACACTTACTGTAGAGTTTGCAGTGCAGTTTTGGGCGCCCCACCTAATTAAAGATATAGAAATACTGGAAGCGGTCCAGCGTAGGGCTACCAAGTTAATCCCGTCCCTGAGGAATAAACCATACCTCGAGAGACTCAGGGAATTAAACTCATTCTCTCTTAGAAAACGGAGACTCAGGGGACAACTGATTGAATGTTTTAAGATGTTAAAAGGCTTTAGTAATACTGATTCAAGCAAACTATTCACAGTAATTGCCGAGACTGTAACTCGAGGAAATGGTATGAAGTTGCAAGCAAGGAGGGCTAATCTTGATACAACGAAAAATTTCTTCACTTACTCTGTTGTAAGCGAATGGAATAAACTCCCTGGCAATGTGATTGAGAGTGGTACCATAAATATACTTAAAAAGGGACTGGACATGTATCTCGACGCAATTGGTATTGTTTAGTTAGGATGGAGCAATTATTGCATATTCGCGTCTGCATTCATGTGTCTGTTAGACACAGACAATATTATAGAATATAAATAATAGATAAACATTCTTTTCATCTTTTGATAAAGAAAAAAAAAAATTGCATGCATAGAGTAAGTATGTGGCTGTATGCCCAATTTTTCCCTTTTCCGTATTATTCTACTTTCTGCCGATCCTATAAAATTCCTTCAGGTTTTTCATTCCTGCAAGGTATTACTTCCTCTCTTGTTTCCTGTACGGCAAATGCCGGAGGGTCTGGAGGGTGGGGGAGAGAGCCTTCTGCTGTGCTATCCTTTTCTCCTGCTCCTTTGCACTATATTAGGATAAAGACCGGACCACCTCTTAGGGACCGTAAGGTCTGTGTGGTCTGTGTATCTATGTAACTCTATGTAACTATGTAACTCTCCCTCTCAAATAAATTCATCCTGCATATCACGGGCATATATACTAGTCAAGTTGGTCCTGACATTTAAGGTGAGTAACCAGCCTCACTCATCCCTGAGTACCATTACGCGAACAAAAAATCCCCCCCCCCTTGGATATAAACTTGCACAGGCTCAATTCTTCAGGAGCACCTTATTTGCCCAATAAACCACCAGGCGCCATAATCTGGTTATATGGTTACCACCCAGAGTAGTGAATGGCTTCCTGGTATACAGGAAACCATATGGCTTGTTACTCAGTGTAGAGTCATCCGTAGACAAAGGAAGAGGAAAGAATGAAGGAAAGAGAGACAGAAAAAGGATGATGGAAAGAAGGAAGGAAGAGAGGAAAGGGTAGGCGCCCGAGACCAGCAATAAATCGAGTGAGTGAATGGTGAGCGCCCCCACCAACCACTAATTATTATTAATAATATTATTATTATCATTATTATTATTATCATTATTATTATCATTATTATTATTATTATTATTATTATTATCATTATAATGAGAAGAGTGGAGAAATTGCAAGATAGTGAGAATATGACAGAGTATAAGAGCATAGTGGAAGAAAGATTGGGAAGGTATGAGCTAGAGCAGATGGAAGGGGTGGAAGACGTATGTAAGATATTCACGGAAGAGATAGGCGGTTTGTGGAGAGAGGAGGAGATGCAAGGGTGTGCAAGGGACAGCATGGTGGAATGATGAGGTGAAACGAGCTGTGGAACAAAAGAGGAAGGCATATAGTGAATGGTTAGCGAGTAGAGGTAGGGGAGAAGATGAGAGAGAGAGAAGAGAGAGGTATATGTGAGCAGGAGAAGGGAGGTTAAGAGACTAGTGAAGGAGAGTAGGAAGAAAGTGGATGAAGAGTTTGGGAGGAATCTGAGTGTGAAATGGAAGGAGAGTAAGAAATTGTTTTGGAAGGAGGTAAAGAAAGTAAGGCAGTGTGAAAGGGGAAATAGTAGGAGAGTGAAAGATAGGAATAATAGATTGTTGGTGGAGAAGAGAGAGAAATTGAGGAGATGGAAGGAGCACTTTGAGGATTTGTTGAATGTAGAGAGTGAGAGCAGTGCGAGTATAAGTGGTTGGGGAATGGCTGGGAGAAGAAGAGATGAGTGGAGGGAGGAAGAGATCAGTAGGGAGAAAGTAGTGGAAGCGATGAAGAAGATGAAGTTGGGAAAGGCCCCAGGTATTGATGGAGTGTGTGGTGAAATGCTTAGGTATGGGGGTGAGATTGTTGTGGAGTGGATATGGAAGTTGTGTAGATTGGCTTGGGAAGAGGGAAGGGTTCCAGAGGACTGGAAATCAGGTATAATTATTCCTTTATACAAAGGAAAAGGGGAGAGAGAAGTATGTGGTAACCATAGGGGTATTTGCCTTCTTAGTGTGACTGGTAAAATATATGGTAGAATACTCATTGATAGGGTTAGGCATATGACAGAGGAGCTAGTTGGAGAAGAACAAGGGGGATTTAGGAAGGGAAAAGGGTGTGTAGATCAGATATTTGTTCTAAGATGTTTAGTGGAGAAGTATCTAGAGATGGGAAGGACAGTGTATGCTGCCTTCATGGACTTGAAGAAAGCTTATGACAGAATAGATAGGCAAGGTATGTGGAAGGTATTAAGAATATATGGAGTGGAGGGGAAAATGTTGAGTGCTGTGAAGAGTATGTACGAGGGAGCTAGGACCACGGTGCGAGTGGATGGTGAGCTGAGTGAGTTCTTTGATCTCAATGTGGGACTGAGACAGGGTTGTATGATGTCTCCATGGCTGTTTAATATATACATGGATGGGGTTGTAAAGGAGGTGCAAGGTAGGGCAGTGGATGTGGGGGTGGCTCTAATGAATGAGGGTGAGATTTGGAAGATTCCGGTGTTGCTGTTTGCTGATGATACAGTATTGTTGAGTGAAGATGAATGGGAGTTGCAAGGTTTGGTGAATGAATTTGGGACAGTGTGTAGGAGGAGGAATCTGAAAGTTAATGTAAACAAAAGTAAAGTTATGGTGTTTGAGAGGAATGAAGTCACAGAGTGTGCAGTGAGGTTGGATGGTGAGGATATGGAGAATGTGAGTGCATTCAAGTATTTGGGTAGTGTCATGAGTAAGGATGGAACTTTGAGGGAAGAAGTGCATGAAAGGGTACAGCAGGGAAGGAAAGTTGTTGGTACACTGAAAGCAGTGATAAGAAATAGGGAGGTGAGTATGGAAGTTAAGAAGTCACTGCATGATAGTATTGTGATTCCTACCCTGACGTATGGAAGCGAGGCGTGGACCTTGCAAGAGGGGAACAAGTCAAGAGTGAGAGCAGTGGAAATGAGTTACTTGAGAGGAGTATGTGGAGTGACGTGGAGGGACAGGTTGACGAATGAAGAAGTGAAGGAACGTTGTGGGGTGGATGTAGATGTCGTTGAGAAGATTAGGAGAAATACACTGAGGTGGTTTGGACATGTGAAGAGAATGGAGAATGATAGACTGACGAAGAGGTGTATGTAGGTGAGGTGGAGGGAGGGAGAGGAAGGGGTAGACCGAGGATGAGGTGGAGGGATGGAGTTGAGAGGTATATGAGGGATGGGGGGGGTGAGTTGGGGAGAGGGTAGTCAAATGGTGGGTGACAGAGCGACTTGGAGGCGTTTTGTCTGCAGCCACCCTTTGCGGGATTAGGCGTCGGGTTATAGATAGATAGATTATCATTATTATTATTATTATTTTATTATTATTATTATTAGTTATTATTATTATCATCATCATTATAATTATCACTACTACTACTACTACTACTACTACTACTACTATTACAATGCTGCTCCTACTGCTGCTGCTGCTGCTTCTACTACTACTACCAGTGCTGCTACTACTACTACCACTACTATTATCATTATTATTATTATTATTATTATTATTATTATTTAGCCAACTTTGATCAGTGACAATACCTTTACACACCTCCACGTCGGCGCTAATACCCACCATCCACACTAATAACAGTACACGGCAGAGCTGTTTCATTCAGGTCTGGATGATATTAGTGGGGGTATTGTTATGGCCTGTCGGTGGATCTTGTGGAATATAAGTTACACCGCAACACGACATTCAGTCACTCAGTAGCTTGCCTATGGACACCACGAGGGGCATTCAGACAGACATTAATTCCTTTGTTAAGTCTCATTCTTCCCTTGAAAAAAAAAAAAAAACAGCAGTCGATGTTACTTCAAGGTCCCCAGATGTGCTTAGGGCAAAGAAAGACACTGGGGAAACCAGTTTTATCCAACAGACTGGCCATCCCGACTGAAACTCTGGCTCTTTTAGTTGCCAGCGGGACGTGCCAACCACTGCACCAGGAAAGGCAATAATATCGTTTTATTATCGGTTCCTGCAGCTCACACACACACACACACACACACACACACACACACACACACACACACACACACAAGTAATTTCTGGGTCAAATGAATGAAAACACTTCATTCACTGACACTAATACAGCTGGCATTATCACAGTGAGTTAGTCAATGGTTTTCATTCATTTTCAATCTAGAATGCATAACCAACGTTGCAAAGCGAGTGGTATAGTTTGGTAAATAGTGGGGTGATTGAACACAGAGTACATTGCAAGGGCTTCGATCTGAGAGAGAGAGAGAGAGAGAGAGAGAGAGAGAGAGAGAGAGAGAGAGAGAGAGAGGAGGGTTGACTGAATACAGAGATATACTCGTAATGCAAGGGCTTCGATCCGAGAGAGAGAGAGGAGGGAATATTGCAAGGCTTTGATCTGAGAGAGAGAGAGAGAGAGAGAGAGAGAGAGAGAGAGAGAGACTCGACGCTTGTAGATGAAACACCATTCTCTCTCTGTCTCTGTCTCTGTCTGTCTGTCTGTCTGTCTGTCTCTCTCTCTCTCTCTCTCTCTCTCTCTCTCTCTCTCTCTCTCTCTCTCTCTCTCTCTCTCTCACCAAGCTAATCCTTTCCATAAACTCTGGCATATAAGACGCTCCTCACTTACACCACACAGACGTGCCCACTCAGCACTGTACAATTTTCATATACTTTGACTCGTATTCTCGTCAGTTAAAGAAGCTCCCTAAGACCTTTTCCTAAGCCATTTATTTTGTTTATTTCTCTTTAATGTTCTCTTCTGTGTTATAAAGACTCTTCCAATATCGGCATACTCCGCATAAATAACGTAAAAAGGGATATTACTGTTATACTTTTTTTACTGAGTGATTTATTTTGTTAATTACACATTACTGTCCTCTTCTGTGTTATATAAATCCTGGTAATACCGTCATACTCTACATAAATAACGTACAAAAGGATAATAGCCGTTCATTAAGAAAATTTTATCGTTTAGGAAGAGGCGTTAGCAAGCTTCCTTAAACGAGGAGAATACGAGCCTTTTTCTTACATCAATTCATCAATCATCCAGTCTTTCTTTGCCCCATCTGGAGCGTAGGGGACCGGGGCTAGGCTTCTTAATCCCGGCATTTACGGCAAAGGGGACCAGTCTTACTTTCCCTGAGTAGCGTTATGCGAACAATAAACCCCAATCCTTCCTCAGATGCAAACCCTTACAGGCTCCGTCCAGTTGCAGCGCCTCAACCCACTACACCATCAGACGTCACTTGGTTATATGGTTACCATTAATGGTTTCCTGTGTTACATGAAACAATTTGGCTTGGCGGTTAGTGCAGAACTACCTGAAGGCAGCGCTACATTGACTGAGTGGATGATAGGCGACTCCATCTACTTAGTAGCGCCCACACATTCCTAGTGAGGGACTTTTTTTTTTTTTTCCAACAAAAGATGATGAGATGTAACGAAAGATTAATTAAGTGAAGAAAAACAAATCCATACACTTTGCCTTTCCGTACTTTGTCTTCGCTTCCTTTGTCTTTTTCGCTTCTATTTTGTCCTTCCCTTTTTTGTATTCTGCTTTGTCTTATCGTACTTCGGTTTCTAGTTCGTCTCCTACTGTCTTCTATTTTGTCTTCTACTCTCTCTTATCCTACTTTGTCTTTTCATAATTTCTCTATCTTTGGCTTTAACTTTTGCATTTCCTTCTGCTTATGTCATCTGCATAGTGCTCTACTTTGTCGTCTCCTACTTTGTCACCTTAGGTGTATTTTCCTTTGTCACTTCCTGCTTTGTCTTCTACTTTGTCTGCGTCGTTGTCTTCTAATACGTTGTATCCTGCTTTATTTTCTACTTTGTCTTCTCTTAATTTGTTTTCGTTTCCATGTCTTCTCCTACTTTGCCTTCTACTTTTAATACTCCTACTTTGACTTCTACTTTTAGTACTCCTACTTTGCCTTCTACTTTTAATACTCCTACTTTGTCTTCTACTTTTAATACTCCTACTTTGCCTTCTACTTTTAATACTCCTGCTCTCACTTCTACTTTTAATACTCCTACTTTGACTTCTGCCTTTAGTACGCCTACTTTGACTTCTACTTTTAATACTCCTACTTTGACTTCTACTTTTAATACTCCTACTTTGACTTCTACTTTTAATACTCCTACTTTGACTTCTACTTTTAATACTCCTACTTTGACTTCTACTTTTAATACTCCTACTTTGACTTCTACTTTTAATACTCCTACTTTGACTTCTGCCTTTAGTACTCCTACTTTGACTTCTACTTTTAATACTCCTACTTTTTCTTCTACTTTTAATACTCCTACTTTGACTTCTACTTTCTCTTCCGCTAGTTTCTCTTCTCAATATCTCTTCTTGAACTCTGCCTTCTGCTTTCTCTTTTTCTACTTTGCCTTCTGTTACACTAGCTTCTCCTGTTTTGTCTTCTCATAATATATATATTCTAACGTTGTCTCTACCATCCTTTCTGTTGCAACAGATTCTCAGAAAAATCTTAGCGTTTAATGTGGATAAAAAGGTCTGTGTGTGTGTGTGTGTGTGTGTGTGTGTGTGTGTGTGTGTGTGTGTGTGTGTGTGTGTGTGTGTGTGTGTGTGTGTGTGTGTGTGTGTGTGTGTGTGTGTGTGTGTGTGTGTGTGTGTGTCTAAAAACAAAAAAAGAAAGGGAATAATTAGCAATTTCCCTGAAAGTTCCTTAATGTGTGTGTGTGTGTGTGTGTGTGTGTGTGTGTGTGTGTGTGTGTGTGTGTGTGTGTGTGTGTGTGTGTGTCTAAAAACAAAAAAAGAAAGGGAATAATTAGCAATTTCCCTGAAAGTTCCTCAACACTACTGAATATTAATCGGACGACACCCCGTTCCCCCCCCCTCTCTCTCTCTCTCTCTCTCTCTCTCTCTCTCTCCAGTCAGTTTAATTCCCCTTCTTACATGCCGGCATTCAAGACGCGTTTCACCCATTGCTATGTATCAATCTCTATATCTATCTATTTCCAGACGCCTTAACCCTAGATAGGTAACGTGGGGTATCAGAAACCCCAATCCCCGAAATTTAGTTTTTAAAAATATGAGCATAAGGTCTACAGATCTGTCCGTCTCATTACCTTCCTGCCTAGTGATGCTCTTCATGGGGATGATGGGGTCATAGCTGTACCTGGCTCTGATTTTGCTCTATAGAGCCACTGGGGTATGTCTTACCCCAGGTTACCTATAATGTTACCTCAGTTGAGCCCTCTTGTGATTTTTTATTTTAATTTGCTGTCATTCTCCTTTTGTATACAGAAGCTCCCAACATCGGTCTACTGCAGGCCACCCATGGAATCATGATATTATTTTTCAGTCTTGCAAGATTTAATTTTAAAATTTGTACACCAAAAATTTAATCATTTTTGTATAAACTTTAAAAAATATATTTTTTTCATTTAAACTATTTGTGTATTGAAGCATTTTGAAATATCTCAAATGGAAGTATTTTCGTTTTATTTTTTTCCGTGGGGTACGTCATACCCCACTTTACCTGATATAGTAACAAAAAAATGGTTACCTATCCAGGCTTAATCCCGTAAGGGGTGGCCACAAACAAATAGCCTCCATGTCGCCCTGTCCCCAACTATTTCGCTGCCCTGCTCCCAGCTCACACACCCCTTTCTCATATAGGCCTACCTCTCCACTCCATCCCTCCATCTCATCCTTGGCCTCCCCCTCCCTCTCCCCACCTTCACCTCAATCACATACAATCTCCTCGTCAGTTTCTCGCTCTCCATCCTCTCCGCATGGCCAAACCACCTCGGTGTGTTCCTCCTAACGCTTCCTATCACATCCACATCCACACCACAACGCTTCTTCACGCCTCATTTGTCAGTTTGTCTCTCCATGTGACTCCACATGCTCCTCTCGAATAACTCATTTCCACTGCCCTCACTCTTGGCTTTTTGTCCCACCAACAAGGTCCAAGCTTCACTTCCATACGTTAGAGTTGTTACCGCAATACTATCTTGCAGTAACTATTTCACATCCATGCTCACTTCCCTGTTTCTTATCACTGCTTTCAAAGAACAAGCAACCATTCTTCCTTGCTGTATCCTTTCAAGCACTTCACCCTCTAAATTTCCATCCTTCCTCATCACATTACCCAAGTACTTAAACGCATTCACATTTTCCATTCCTTCTCATTCAACCTCACTGTACATTCACTGACTTCATTTCTCTCGAAGACCATAACTTTACTCTTCCCTACAATCACCTTCACATTCCATTTCTTACACTCTCCGAAACTAATCAACCAAGCCTTGCAGCTCGCCTTCGTCTACATTTAACAACACAGTATCACCTGCAAACAACAGTGCAGAGAGTTTCCGAACATTGCCCTCTCTCATTAACGCCGCTCCAACATCCACTGCAGTACCTAGTATCTCTTTTAGAACCTCATTCATATACATATTGAACAACCATGGAGACATGTCACATCTCTGTTTCAGTCCAACCTTCAAAGAGAAAAATTCACTCAGTTCGCTATCCACACGCACTGCAGCCTTGGCACCCTCATACATACACTTCACAGCTTTCAACAACTTACCATCTACTCCATATATTCTTAATACTTTCCACAGTCCTTGTCTATCCACCGTGTCATATGTTTTCTTCTTTCCCTTCTCTAGAAACTTTTCCACTAACGACCTAAGAATGAATATCTGATCTACACAACCTCTTCCCCTCCTAAAACCTCCCGGTTCTATTCCAACTAATTCCTCTGTTAATTCCCTAACTCTGTCAATAAGTATCCTGCAATATACTTTTCCTATTACACTAAGAAAAAAACTGCTCCTATGATTACCACACGTTTATTTTTCCCCTTTTCCTTTGTGCAGGGGAATAATTATACCTGACTTCCAATCCTTCGGGACTTTACCTTCCTCCCAGGCCAATCTGCACATCTTCCATATCCATTCTACTACTATCTCTCCCCCGTGCTTCAGCATTTCACCACACACTCCATCAATTCTTGAGGCTTTCCCCATTTTGACTTTCTTCATTGCTTCCTCAATTTCCATCCTACAGATTTCTTCCTCTCTTCTCACATCCCTCCGTCCGCCAGCCATTCCCCAACCACTTATACTCGCAGTACTTTCATTCTCTATCTTGAACAATTCCTTAAAGTGTTCTCTCATTCTGCTCACTTTTCCTCCTTTCTCCACCAGTAATCTACCATTTTTATCTTTCACTCCCTTTACACTTAGAGAAAAGCACTCCTAAGCCTTGTACCCTGCTGAGTATTGTACATCCTCTCCATAGCACTTCCTCGTGACTAGCACCATTTTAAAGTGTTAATCTCTTGTTACAGCACAGTGCCATATTAAAACACGAATATAGTATGGCTCTACATCCTTTACATGCACTACTTCGTGACTAGCACCATTTTAAAGTGTTTATCTCATGTTACAGAAGAGTGATAGAATAAGACATGAATATGGCACTGGATCCCTTCCATTGCACTTCTTCATGACTAGCCCGATATTCTGTTGCTAATCTTTTGTTTCAACTCAGCCCTTATGAATAATGGATAGGACTCATAACCTATGTAACAGTAATCAGTAACACACACT
>NC_137012.1:4920867-5165867 GCF_032717465.1 Coenobita brevimanus
ATAACCCACTGTACAAATAGGTCATCAGTTTGTTATCTGAATATTAACTGACGTATTTAATGGCTTCCAGGGACACAAGAAAACATTTTGGTTGTTACTCGGTGCTGTCACCTAAAGGTAGTGCTGCATCCTGTGAGTGAACGGTGGAAGCCTTCATCTGCTACAACTACTACCACTACAACTGGTACTGCTACTACTAGGACTTCCACCACTACTGCTACTACTACAACTAATCATCATCATCATCCGGACCTCCTTTCCCACCCAACGGCAGGGTGCGAAGTAGCAATGTCCAGACAGCCCAAGTTTGCCCTCTCCAATGGGCCATGTTTTCATTCACTCATCATTCAAGCCCCTGGAATCCTAGCTCTGTATGATACACCAAAAGCTTTCACCACATTCTGCAGCTTCACATAAAAGTATCCGACAAAGTCAATCCGAACGCTGTCACGCTAAAGAGGGGTGCCAAATCCCTGATCATCCGCTTCTCACAACATTCATCCAACAGCTCGATATCTTGTCAGTCCCCTAGCCTCACCGACTTCTATGCCTCTCTTCCTCACACACTCATCCATCACATCGCTCCACCTTCTCCGCAGCCTCCCTCGCCTCCTCCCTCCTTCAAATTCGCTCAGATATACCTTTTTAACCACTCAACTGTTATCCATTCTCTCCACATGATCATCCCATCTCAGTACACTCTCTTCGATTCTGGTGTCCACCGACTTCCTCTCTCCGCATCTTTCACGAATCACATTATTTCGTATCTTATCCACTCTCTGTACTCCACAAACATTCCTCAGCAGTCCAATCTCCATTGCTCTCACTCTTGACTTTTCATTTTCATGCTACACCATAGTCTCACATCCAAATGTTAAAGATGGCACTTACACTCCTTCATGTAAGCCTCGGTCAGCTGCAACACTGAAGCCTCCGTTTCTCATCAGAGCCTTCACAGCACCAGCTACCTTCCTTCCTTGTGTCACTCTACTTTCCACCTCTTTTGCACATTTTCCTGTCTTTTCTATCACTGTACCCAGGTATTTGAACTCTCTCACCAATTCCAGTCTCTCCATTCACTGTAACATCACACTGGGAGTCATCTTCTCTCTCGATTACCATCACTTTACTTTTTCCTACATATACTCCTAAGGCATGACGCTCACAGACATCAGCAAAACTCTACACTACTCTACCAAGCTCTGGTCCGGTATCTGCAGGTAGCACTGCATCATCAGCATACACATATTTGAGATATTCCATCCATCACCAATCATTACCAACGCCATCCCTCTCTCCAATACTAGTGTTTTTACTTGTTTCATCACCCCGTCCATATACTGTATATGTATGTATGTATATATATATATATATATATATATGTATATATATATATATATATATATATATAATTATATATATATATATATATATATATATATATATATATATATATATATATATATATATATATATATATATATATATATATATATATATATATATATATATATATATATATATATGGCCACCCCAAACGGGATTGAGGCGTCTGGCAATATATATATATATATATATATATATATATATATATATATATATATATTGAACAACCATGTGTACATCACACAACCTTGTCGCACTACCAAACTCATCGTGAACCATTCACTTAGAGGCCCATTTACCCTTACACATGTCTCGCTACCATCATCATACTCTTGACGGCACTCAGCAGCTTGCCATGTACACCGTACAATACATGCGCAAAATCCTCCACAATCTTTGTCTACTTTGTCATATGCCTTTTCCAGATCCATAAATGCCATAAATACATTATAGTATCTGTCTCACTGTAAATATTTGATTCACACATCCTCTGTCACCCCTAAAGTCACCCTGTTCATCACTCACTAGAACTTGATATCTCTCTTACTCTTTCTGTAATAATTTTTCCACTTTCCCTACAACACTCAATAAACTTTCCACGATAATTCTTGCACTCGCTTCTCTCACCTTTATTTTTTTAAAAAGGGTACAATCACATCCTTTTTCCACTTTGCTGGCACAGTTTCACTCATCCATGCCTTCTTACATATCTCCAACTAGCACTTCATTCCGCTGTCTCCACTATACTTAATGATCTCTGTATACACATCATCAACACCAGTTGCCTTCCCAATTTTCATCCGCTTCAAGGGGTTCTTCACCTGTGTGAGTGCCACGTTTCCTGGGATTGCATTCCTTCTCTGCACACCCAAAAAACCAATCAGGTTTACAGCCGCTCTGCTCTCTCTATTCCCAGTCATCAGGCTTTCAAAATATACCTTCCATTTGGTCCTTATTTCATCACCATAGGTTAACAGTCTACCACTTACATCCTCCACACTTTCACATTTCTTTCTGCTGTCACTTCTACATTTCCGCTCCTCCTTCCAGAATATCTTCCTATTTTCAGAGCAGTTTGCATTTATTTTTCTTCCGAGACCACCATTTACCTCCTTTTTCCTTTTCACTAATCTCTTTACGGACTTCTTGGTGTCTGTATAATCAGTTCTTATTTCAACTGAACCCCTGTTATGGAACCACTCTAGCCACTTCATCCTCTTTTCCTCCGCTGCTCTCTTAACTTCTTCATCCCACCATGCCGCACCTTTCTTCTTTGTTGTTACTCTTGCCACACCACTTTGTTGTTACTCTTGCCACACCGCTTTATCATTCCTAACTAAGCAATCCCTATATGCATTCCACAGGCTGTCCAGAACCATTTCATTCCAGTCCCTGATTCCAACTCCTCCCCTACTTTGGTCCTCTGTTCATCTGCCATTTCTTTGATCCTCGGCTTCTCGACTCTGTCTTTCTACCTGACTGCCCCTCTCTCTCCTGGTCCACCTCACTCTTCTCAGTTTGATCTTGCATACCACAATCATATGATTTGACAGACCTCCACATCGTCCTCCTACGGCCTTCGTATCAGCAACCACTCCCAGCATCGACCTCTGTATGAGCACGTATTCAATCAGGCTCCTTTCAACACGATCCCCGTTCACTCTATACCATGTCTGTTATTGTTTGAAATACGGGTTACATATGCACAACCTCCTTTCCTGACATGTGCTTCAGCCGATTCCCATTATCATTTTCTCCTGGTACTCCATTACAACCCATTATGTCATCCTCAGGACCAGTGCCTACTCTTCCATTCATATCGCCAATTACGATCTCATCATAGCTCCTGGGCATTACTCCCACTGCTTCATTAAGCTCATTCCCAAACCTGTCTTTCTCTCTCTCTCTCGCACTCCTGTCATCACGGTGCGTACGCTACAATCACTCCCACTTTCACCTTCTCAAACTTGAACTTGACATACATACATCACAAGCTAACACATTTGTAATCTCTTTTTCCACTCTGCCACACCTCATTCATCAACAAAGCAACTCCTTCCTTGCATCTTCCTCGCCCAGTCTTGCCTGATCCTCCACATTTCACACCCTCCCACTCCTCCACTTCACATCTTTTCATCTTTGGTTCTCACAATGCTATTACTGCATATCTAACACTCCTGAACACATTCACCACTTCCATCCTCTTGCGCTCGACATTCACACCTTTTACATTCCACATGGCCATGAAAATCTGCCCATTTGGTTGGGACCCTGGGCAGGTATTGAGTCCTCCGAGGAGCTCCGAAACGTCTGCCATGCTTAAGAGATTTTTAGATAGGGGAATCTGAGGGACACAGCCTGACCAAAAACCCAGGTTATATGGTTGCCATATCCTGGGTAAAGGAAACCATTTGGCTCGTCACGCAGTGTAGAAACCATATGGTACGCACACATTAAGTGAATGGATGGTGGGCGTCCCCACCTACCACAGTAATAACAATAATAATAATAATAATAATAATAATAATAACAACAACAACAATAACAACAACAAAACAACAACAACAATAATAATAATAATAATAATAATAATAATAATACCGACATGAACGTGCGACTCCATGATTTAAAAAGGTATAATATCTTTCTTCCAATCTGCCACTGACCTTATACTCTCTCTCTCTCTCTCTCTCTCTCTCTCTCTCTCTCTCTCTCTCTCTCATTATTATATTATTAATATTAACAATAATATTATTATAAATATTATTATTATTATTAATTATTATTATTATTATTATCTTTATTATAATTATTATTTTTATTATTATTATTATTATTATTATTATTATTATTATTATATTATTGTTTTCCTTCCTCACCCTTCTTCCCTCTTTTAGCTCGTTCATTGTCTTTACTAACACGAACTTATGTTTTCTTTACTAATATGACCTTATGTTTTCTTTCTGATTTTGCTTTAGTGTGTTTTAGGGGTGGCAGAAATTACTTAGAAATCACTATAGGATGGCTACGCAGACTAAGTGTACTTTTACTCTATTTATTTGTTTATTTATTATTGTTCGACTCTGGACAGACGCTAAACAATCAGTTCTCGAAGGCCCGCCAGCTCAATGTGGCACACGCCTTCCCATGTCCCCACTTTTGTATTAACATATGGATGTGAGACTATGGTGTGGCATGAAAATGAAGTCAAAAGTGAAAGCAGTGGAGATGGGACTGCTGAGGAATGTATGTGGAGTAAAGAGAGTGAATGGGATACGAAATAACGTGATTCGTGAAAGATGCGGTGTGAGGAAGCCTGTGGACACCAGAATCAAAGAGAGTGTACAGAGATGATATGGTCATGTGAAGAGAATGGATAATAACAGAACGGTGAAAAAGGTATATCTGAGCGAATTTGAAAGAGGGAGGAGGCAAGGTAGGCCAAGGAGAAGGGGGAGGGATATGGTGGATGAATCTGTGAGGATAAGAGGTATGGAAGTCGGTGAGGCTAGGTGACTGACAAGAGATCGAGCTGGCTGGATGACTGTTGTGAGAAGTGCCATCAGGGATTTGGCACCCCTTTTTAACGTGACAGCGTTCGGATTGATTAGCGGATACGTTTATGTGAAGCTACAGAATGTGGTGAAAGTTTTTTTTTTTTTTTTTTTTTGGCGAATCAGATAGGTCCAGGATTCTGCTGGCTTGAATGATGAGTGAAGAGTCATGGCCCATTGGATTCGGGAAACTTGAGCTGTCTGGACGTTGCTACTCCTCACCCTGCGCTAGGGTGAGAAAGTTCGGAAGATGATGATGGTGATTATTATTATTTTTATTATTATCATAGTTTCCTGTACACCAGAAAACAGAAAACCATTGACTACGCTGGGTGGTAACCATATAACCAAATTTGGGCGCCTGGTGATTTAGTGGGTAACTATTGCGCTCCAATCGGATTGACCCGGTGAAGGTTTATATCCAAGGAGTGGTTGGGGTTGATTGCTCATGTAATACCACTCAAAGATGAGTGAGGCTGGTCACTCTCATCTTAAATGTCGGGACCAAGCGCCTAGCCCCGGGCTCCTACGCTCCTCATGGGGCAACGTAGGATTGGACGATGGAAGGATGGATGGAATATCATCATTATTATTATTATTATTACTGTCATAATTATAATAATTTATCATAATTATTTTTATCATTATCATCATCATCAACTTCACAGGCTTCTGTGACTCAGTAGCCCAGTTGATTTATATGACGTTAGGTGGAACAGAACATAAGTATTTTACCTACGATGAGAGGGCTAATGGTGACAACGACGTGTGTGTGTGTGTGTGTGTGTGTTTGTGTGTGTGTCTCAACAGTATGGAATCGTCTGGAGCTCGAATGGTAGACTTGTTCTGATCATAAGACTTATTTGTGACAGTTTAAACACTCACTGTAGTTTCAAACACTTCGCGTTAAGTAAAACATAATAATAGAAAATGCCACCATAGCAGAGAAGTAGATCACCACCTTCCCGTTCAATAATTCCATTTATATACGGTTTCACTCCATATTGTTTAACTTTGCAAAAAGATTTATAGCCTACTACCATTTCTTATAATATTTCGCATCATACTAAATATATATATTAGAACTGAAGACTCAACGGGAGTAAATTGTGTTCGGGAGTAACTATCCTGTTTTTACTCCCGCGTGACCTAAAACTCACTTATTTTATCATTTCCATTGCTTGGATTCTGTGTTGTGGCAATACACTAACACGAAAATATGATGCTAGTCACGAAGGAGAGATTTGGAAAGGATGTTGAGTCATGATACTGCCTTCTTATACTGCTGTGCTACGTAAAACAAGCAAAAAAGGAAAAAAAAAAAAAAAGGAAGAAAATTTGGGCCAAGTTATTTTGGAGGATTATAGAATGGAACTCACAGCTATATGATTAAAATTTGGGCGCTCTACTTATCAGGCAGGAATAAGTCTCCTTGGTTACTAAAGCCTGTCTCTTTTCGTATAACAAAACTGAATTACTTCCACAACCTGAACAGCATAATAAGTCGTGGTTGCACGACATTCGATGGCCCTTAGTTATAAGGTAGGAATGAATCTCCTTGGTTACTGTTTTCTGCTCTTTGCGCTCATGTACCCCCAGGCGCCAAAGTTTATGTACCCCCTCGGTAGAAGGAAGTGGAAGTCAGGGTTAGAGAGAGGGCAGGGGAACGGACAACCGTGAGTGGTAGTATGGTACAAAGTTACAAGGCGGATGGTGAGAAGCCTAATGAACGTGGATTCGAAACATTTCCATGCTATTCACCTGCAAAACATTAAGCATTTGTAACATACACAGAATATATTATAACTTAGACTACTATGTTATCATAGAGTCCTGTGAAACTTGGTCCAGACACGACCCATCTGTTTCGAATCCACATCATACAAATGAATCGAGCCAATTACACTGAGTCTGCATCATGGAGGCTAACACTGGACAATAATTATGAGGTTTATATTGTTGTTTGCATGCTGACTCATCCTACTTCATTTATAAAATAGAACCCATTACTTCATATCTAATTAATATAACCATAGTGTTAACATGGCATTAACATAACGTCTTTTACCCAGTTGTCAATGTCAAAATTATGATTATAATAATTAGACATCAAGAACAACCAAGCATCATGACAGTTTATGGGAACACATCACATAATTTTCAACCAGACTGACCATACCAGAAAATAGAGAAATAAATTCTCCGAGCTAGGCAACTAAAGCCATATAACCCCGTTAGGTTACAGGAGAGCGCTACCCCTCCCGGTACGGCAGACCCCGGGCGCGGCTCTAACTCACGACCCCCCGGCCCCGAGCTCGATGCTCTACCACTGAGCTACCGTGCCTCCTGACCATACCAGAATTGGATTCAATTTTATAAATGAAGCAGGATCAGTCAGCATATAAACAAAAAACAAAATAAACCTCACCTTGTCCAGTGTTAGCCTCCGTGATGCAGACTGCAGCGAATTTGGCTCGGTGCTTCCTTTGTATGATGAGGATTCAAAACAGATGGGTTGTGTCTGGACCATGTTTCACAGGACTCCATGATAACATAGTATTTTTTTTTTTTTTTTTATAATATATGCTGTGTATGCTGCTTATGCACAATGTTTTGCAGATGAATAAAATAGAAATGTTTCGAATCCAAGCTCATTAGGTTTCTCACCATCCGCCTCGTAGCTCGGTACCAAACTACCACTCACAGTTGTCCGTTCCCCTGCCCTCTCTCTTACCCTGACTTCCACTTCCTTCCACCGAGGGGGGTACAGAAACTTTGGTGCGTGGGTGTACTATCACGAACAAAAGTCCGTTCCCCTAGCCAGCCACCGTGTGAATCAGAAACACCTGAGGATCGAATAACGAAGCAGTTCAAAGAAGTGCCATTTTCACCCAACAGATGGTGCACAGAAATGTTTGTGGGGAGGTTGGGAGAGAGAGGTGCGACGAGAGGATGTTTGTATCTGCGTGCAGATATCGTAGCTTGATCACCGGATGCTGATATGGTTACGAGTGCGAAAGCGATGGATTACAACACGAACGATAAATATTGTTCGGTGACAATATATGTGTGCAGTGTGTATGTTGTAGCAACAACAGTAGTTATTTATTATGGTTACTAGCAAAATACTGAAATCACACGTGTTAAGGGTTACAGCAGAGGCATATGATACTTCTTACTCATATACAGCATTTGTTATATTATTTTAAAGGTCGATAAACGGCCAGCATTCAGACAACCTGTTATACCAAACAAAGCTCATTTTGTCCATTGTATTGCTGCATGGGCTTATCCCAGGCGGCCTGGACGGTAATGAACAATACCTCCTGGGGATTTCCTAAATATTTTAGATACCCTAGAAACATGAATAAAAACGTATTGTCTTCCATATTATATATATATATATATATATATATATATATATATATATATATATATATATATATATATATATATATATTGTTACATAGCCTATGATTTCATCATCCTTTGTGTAATTCTAACGTACAGTATGCTGCATGTTTGATCACGAGCATGTTCTACCTCACTCCCCCCCTCCTCCCTTAAAGTAGAGTAAGTCGTTCTTTCTGTTGTTCAGAGCAGGATTGTCAACTCTTTGTCCCCATGGCTTCATTTGCGCGTCCTTCTTACAAGTTGTATCAAGCTCTGCCGGCCCCTATATAATGAGCTCAGTCTCTGCATTAATTGCCACTTAGATCTACTCCTCATTTTGTTCACATCTCTGTCCTCCCCTGTACAGATGTTATTACTGTGAGTGCTCAGGAAGTCTCCAAACATCTAGCAGCTGTGTAATTTGAGTATAACTGGTATTACATTTTTCTTGTACTGTATAGCATAAGGTGTTAATTCGTAGGCCTAGTGAGGTTTTTGTGCTTAATGTAAAGTTTTACTGTCAGCCATTATTAATAATATTTTGTGCCTGTAATACTATATCTTGCATTCACTGAGTATTATCTAGTATTTTCATTTTATCAGGGCTGACTTAGATAAATTTACTCCTGCTAATTTCGTGTTAATAGAGGCTATTGCAGTTAACCATATATTTAACCTGTTTTTTGCCATTACATTATCCTTATGAGTCCTGAATGTTTTGTTGTTAGTTTGAGCATTAAACTTTAACTTGTAATTTTACCTAACTCTTTTGTTTTGAACCTGGAACTTTACGGGACAGTAGTGATTTTTAGTATTCTCACTTAAAGTGTACATTATCTTTCTCTGTTCCGTAACATAAATTTGGCGACCTCTTATCAGGATATTCAGGATATTATCATAAGGATATTGCTTGATATTTTGTGACTGTGATTTATTCATGATGTCTACTATTACTACGCTTGATGAAGCCCAAGATTTTTTGTCAAATGTGCAAACAGTGTGTGATGTAGAAAACAGAACAAAGAATGAACTTAAGCTTGTTGCTCAACAATTGGGAAGTGCTGTTCGCTCTCATCATTCTAAAGATCAAATTGTTGACATGATTAATGAAAGCTTGTTTAATGTAACTCCTCGAAGTGAGCAAACACAGATTGAATTAGCTAAGTTACAGCTAGCCCTGCAGGAGGCTCGTGTTAAAGAGGCTGAATTTCAAGCAAATGCTAAGGAGGCTGAGGCACAAGTTGAACTTGCTAGGATTCAGGCAGACCATGAGTATCGCATGAAACAAGGTGGAACTGGATCATCTAGCTCTGATGATTTTGATGTGGCTAAAAATGTTAAACTTGTCCCTCCTTTTAATGAATCTGATTTAACAAAGTATTTTCAGTTGTTTGAGAGGGTAGCTACAGGTTTTAATTGGCCCAAAAAGTATTGGCCAGTACTCCTTCAAACTGTTCTCACTGGTAAAGCTCAAGTAACTTATGCATCTTTGCCTCAGGATCAATGTGATAATTATGATGTAGTTAAGAGCTTGATTCTTAAGGCCTATGAGCTTGTTCCTGAAGCCTATAGAGTAAAATTTAGGACAACTTATAAGCAAGATAAGCAATCCCATGTTGAGTATGCAAAAATCAAAGAAGATCTGTTAGAGCAGTGGTTAAATTCTAAGAATGTGGATTCTGATTTTGGTAAATTTAAGCAGATGATTTTGCTGGAGGACTTCAAAAGGCGTATTAATAAAGATGTAAGCCTATATCTTGATGAGAAAAGAATAGATAATTTGTCTGATGCTGCAGTTTTAGCTGATGAATATGTTCTCACTCACAAGAGATATTCTAAAGAAAAAAGGAAAGCTGAAAGTAAGTACGTTGCCTCTACTCAGAGTACAGGTAACAGGAAAGAGAATAAAGATGATGTTTCTCAGGAAGTAAATACCAGCTTCACCTCTAGATTTCAGAAAAGTAAATGTACTTATTGTAGTAAGCTTGGTCATACTACGGAGAAATGTTTCAGGAGACAGCGTGATGTGAACAAAAAGGAGTCTTTAAATATTCAGTCAATTGGTCTAGTGTCCACCCTTGAGAGTTCCCAGAATTCTTTAACTGAGTTAACTGAACCTGCTTTGAGGGGTAAATTAAATCCTCATGATGAAGCTCCTCTTTTGAGCAGTAATGTGGGTGACACTCTCAAGAGTTCATGTGCTAATTTCCTGTCTGATGGTTTTGTCAGTCCTCTGGACAGTAATGACAGGAAGTCAGTTAAAATATATCGTGATACAGGTGCTTGCCAATCCCTTATGCTGACCAGTGTTCTAGGCTCTAATGTTAATTCCTCTGATAAAACTGTAATCTTACAAGGTGTAGGGAATAATTATTTCTCTGTCCCTCTGTGCAGAGTGAATTTAGAGTCTGGTTTTGTTAATGGTTCCGTTATGGTTGGGTTGGTTGAGACACCCCCAATGTCAGGTGTAACTTTCTTACTTAGAAATGATATTGGTGGAAGTCAAGTGTGTCCAGCTCCTCAGTTGTCTAGTGAGCCAGTGGCTGCAGCCCAGGATTGTGATGTCCCTGATGTGTTCCCTGCATGTGCTGTCACTAGGGCTAAGTCTAAAGTTACTGGTGACTTAGAGGATAATGATGATGATGATGTTATCCTAGCTGACACTTTTCTTGCTAATTTGGACCACTCACCAGATGAGGCAGTACCCCGTAGTGTTGATAATTTGTCTCGTCAAGAGTTGGTTGAGTTGCAGGTTGCTGACCCTGAGTTGAAAGGTCTAGCTAACTCTGCTTGCAGTGAGGAAGAGTCAGCTGGTGCTTCTACTTGTTATTATATAAAGTCAGGAGTACTTATGAGGAAGTGGAGACCCCCAACAGCATCAGCCGACTGTGAGTGGGAGGTTGTACATCAAGTTGTCATCCCTCGTGTTTGTAGGCAGGATATCATTAGAGTGGCTCATGATTCCAGTTTGGCAGGACACCTTGGAATGAGGAAGACTGTGGCACGCATTTTGAAACACTTCTACTGGCCAGGTATCTTCAGGGATGTTTCCTGGTATTGTAAGTCTTGTCACACCTGTCAAGTTGTGGGGAAGTGTAATCAGACCGAAAAGGTTGCACCTCTAGTTCCCATTCCTCCTTTTGAGGCGCCTTTCACCCGTGTGTTGGTGGATATTGTGGGCCCTCTTCCTAAGACTTCTTCAGGATTTTCTTATGTGTTGACCCTGATTGATATGGCTACTCGTTATCCTGAAGCCATTCCACTTAGAAATATCTCAGCAAAGAACGTGGTTAAGGAAATGCTAGGGTTCTTCACAAAGTTTGGTCTGCCCAAGGAGGTACAGTCAGACCGGGGAACTAATTTCATGTCAAATGTTTTCAAGCAGTCTCTGAAAGAGTTGGGCATCACCCAGATCACGTCTTCAGCTTACCATCCCCAGACCCAAGGAGCGTTGGAGAGATATCATCAAACACTCAAATCGATGCTCAAGAAATACTGTTTGGAACATCAGAAAGACTGGGATAAAGGTCTTCCATTCGTTGTATTTGCCGCAAGAGAATCTCCAAATGAATCACTGGGCTTCTCACCTTTTGAACTACTGTTTGGCCATGAAGTAAGAGGACCCCTTAAGCTACTCAAGGAATGCTGGCTGTCGGAGGAAGATGACGGCAACCTGCTGGAGTATGTGATGAAGTTCAAAGAACGGCTGTCCACTGCTTTACAGCTGGCGAGAGAGAATTTAGGAGCTGCTCAGGAGAAGATAAAGACTTGGTATGATAAGAAGTCCAGGTTACGCCACTTTCAGCCAGGAGACCACGTTTTGATTCTGTTACCAGTGCATGGGCAACCTCTTCAAGCCAAGTTTAGTGGTCCTTATTTCGTGGAGAAGAAACTCAGTGATGTCAACTATGTCATCGCCACACCAGATCGTAGAAAGAACAAGCAACTTTGTCACATCAACATGCTAAAGTTATATCACAGGCGGGACGAAAATAATCCAGTCTGCACTGTAGCTGTTCCACCCGAGTCTGCAAGTGAAGCTCTCCCATGCAGTATGAGCCTGAGTGATATTTTGGGGAAGAATCCTGATATCATGAATGATCTCCAGACTAAGCTTTCTCATCTACCTCCCGAGGAAAGGCAGGAGTTTTCGGCATTACTGCAGGAGTACCCGCAAGTGTTCCGTGCCACTCCAGGAAGAACCACTGTGTTGATGCATGATGTCGATGTTGGAGACGCAAAGCCAATTAAACTGCCTCCTTACCGTGTGAACCCAGTGAAAGTTCCTCTCATCCAGAAAGAGCTTGGCTACCTGTTGGACCACAAGATGATTGAGCCCTGTCAGAGCGAGTGGAGTTCTCCTGTCACTCTAGTCCCTAAGCCAGGTGGGTCACAGCGGCTTTGCATCGACTACAGACGTGTTAATCAGATAACCAAAACAGACACTTACCCTCTCCCTCGCGTGGAAGATTGCATAGACAAGATCGGAAAGGCTAGGTACATAAGTAAGTTTGATTTGTTAAAGGGATACTGGCAAGTACCTATGACTGAACGTGCTAGGGAGATCTCATGTTTTGTAACACTAGGAAAGACTTTTGCATGTTCTGTAATGCCATATGGTATGAAGAATGCACCAGCCACATTTCAGAAGCTCATGAATGTTGTAACAGAGGGTTTGGCAGGGTGTGTTGTTTATATTGATGATGTATTAATCTTCAGTGACAACTGGAAAGATCACCTATGCCATGTCAGTAAATTTCTTGAGCGTTTGGTTCAGGCTAATCTTGTAGCTAATTTGTCAAAGTGTGAGTTTGGTCAAGCTAAAGTTCAGTACCTTGGGTACGTAATTGGTGATGGACATGTTGCACCACCAGCAGCTAAGGTTCAGGTTATAAGTGATCTTCCCAGACCTAAAAGTAGAAAAGAGCTACAAAGATTTTTGGGAATGGTAGGTTATTACCGGAGATTTGTTCTTAACTTTTCAATTCTTGTATCACCGCTTACAGACCTACCGAAAAAGGGAGTTAAATTTGTCTGGACCGATAACTGTGAATCCTCTTTCAGCAAACTTAAAGCTATCCTATTAAGTCAGCCAGTGCTCGCTACTCCAAATTTTGCTAAGCCTTTTACGATGGCTGTTGATGCAAGTGATACAGGAGCTGGGGCTGTTTTGCTACAAGAGGATGATCAGGGTATTGAACATCCTGTATCTTATTACAGTAAGAAGTTCACTCCACCTCAAAAGAACTACTCAACTATTGAGAAAGAGCTTTTGGCCTTGATTTTGGGTTTACAGCATTTTTCATTTTATTTGTGTTCTGGTTTTGACCCCATAGTCATTTATACCGATCATAACCCACTGAAATTCCTTAGTAAGTTTAAAGATAAAAATCAGAGATTGACAAGATGGAGTCTACTTCTTCAGGAGTATTCATTAGACATACAACATGTCAAGGGGAAAGAAAATGTTATTGCAGATTGCTTATCTAGACTTTAGACAGATTGTTTTAGAGTAATAAGAAATTTCCTTTGTAAATTTCTTTTTCTTTGTGGGGAGGTGTTACATAGCCTATGATTTCATCATCCTTTGTGTAATTCTAACGTACAGTATGCTGCATGTTTGATCACGAGCGTGTTCTACCTCACTCCCCCCTCCTCCCTTATAGTAGAGTAAGTCGTTCTTTCTGTTGTTCAGAGCAGGATTGTCAACTCTTTGTCCCCATGGCTTCATTTGCGCGTCCTTCTTACAAGTTGTATCAAGCTCTGCCGGCCCCTATATAATGAGCTCAGTCTCTGCATTAATTGCCACTTAGATCTACTCCTCATTTTGTTCACATCTCTGTCCTCCCCTGTACAGTTGTTATTATTGTGAGTGCTCAGGAAGTCTCCAACCATCTAGCAGCTGTGTAATTTGAGTATAACAGGTACTACATTTTTCTTGAACCGTATAGCATAAGGTGTTAATTCGTAGGCCTAGTGAGGTTTTTGTGCTTAATGTAAAGTTTTACTGTCAGCTATTATTAATAATATTTTGTATCTGTAATACTATATCTTGCATTCACTGAGTATTATCTAGTATTTTCATTTTATCAGGGCTGACTTAGATAAATTTACTCTTGCTAATTTCGTGTTAATAGAGGCTATTGCAGTTAACCATATATTTAACCTGTTTTTTGCCATTACATTATCCTTATGAGTCCTGAATGTTTTGTTGTTAGTTTGAGCATTAAACTTTAACTTGTAATTTTACCTAACTCTTTTGTTTTGAACCTGGAACTTTACGGGACAGTAGTGATTTTTAGTATTCTCACTTAAAGTGTACATTATCTTTCTCTGTTCCGTAACAATATATATATATATATATATATATATATATATATATATATATAGATATATATATATATATATATATATATATATATATGGTAGGTGGGGGCGCTCACCATCCACTCACTCGATGAAGTGCAGCTCTCGGATGTCTGCCCTTTCCTCTCCTCTCTCCATTCCTTCCTTCCTCTTCTGTCTTTCTTTACTTCATTCTTTCCTCGTCCTTCCGCCTACGGGTGACTTTACACTCCCTCCTTTGTCTTTCTTTCTTCCATTCTTCCCTCTTCCTTCTGCCTGTGGGTGACTCTACACTGAGTGACAAGCCTAATGGTTTCCTGTACACCAGGAAACCATTTACTACGCTGGGTGGTAACCATATAACCAAATTATGGTACCTGGTGGTTTAGTGGGTAATTGCAGCACTCCAATCGGATTGAGCCGGTGAAAGTTTAAATCCAAGGGTTGGTTGGGGTTATTGCTCATGTAATGCCACTCAGGGATGAGTGAGGCTGGTCACTCTCATCTTAAATGTCGGAACAAACTGCCTAGCCCCGGGCTTCTACGCTTCTCATGGGGCAACATAGGATTAGATGATGGATATATATATATATATATATATATATATATATATATATATATATATATATATATATATATATATATATATACGGTATATATGACATTGGTATTTCACCACATATGAATTTTTTTTAACGAGATATTACTGACACAAGTTTTGGTTACGATATTTCCTGTCTAATTAAATGAAATGGCAGTCCTAATAAACCAGTGATCAACGAGTCCAGTGCAGTCGATGTTCGGCCTGTGGTCTCTATGTCCGCACCGTTTTTTTCTTTGTCCTTGCTCTTTATTTTATTCAGGAATTATCGTGCTGCTGTATGTTCAGATTAGCTTATCGTTCTGGCTCATTTGTATTTGTTTTTTACAATTAGGTAATACATTTTGACATTAGGTTAAATTTCTTCATATACTGTATATCTGTCATTAACTTGTGGCTTGTTGCTAAGCATTCGTTCCTCATAATGTGTTCAGAAATAGTGTCCTCGTTATTGTGAAAATGTCACTAAGAAATGTTTTAGATTTCCCCCATCTTCCTTCCACGGCGTGAACAGCCAATGTAACTGCATAGTTACTAGCCCTAATTAACGAATCTAGGAAGCTGATAGTGTCTGTACGATGTATTGACTGCCTATTCCATCCGCACCAGTCGAGTCAGAATAAAGTTAAGGTTACTCTCACAGGTTTGCCTCAACTAAGGTTCGGCCTTACAATAACTACAGTCTACATAATATGCCTTGTTTTACAGTTTACCTCACTGAAGGTGCTAGTTTACCAAGAGAAAAAGCAAAAACAAAAACACTACAGTGCTATTTTTGCTCATTAAACTAGCTCGTCAGTGGGATTAAGTGGAAAACAAAGAAAAAAGAACACCACTTTCGTTATGTTGACCCGAGGTTAAGGGAAACTTGCCAGGTGTAACCGTAGGTGTATTTCAGTCAATAATTCCTGCACTAAACTTAGTACTTGGTGGGGAGGGGGCGCAACATTTCTTGATGATATACACATAATGGTGTGCGATGTTTTTCTTTATCTGCGAGATACTTAACATGTGTTGGTATTGTGTGGAATAAACTCTAATAATGTATAACGGAAAAAAATAAATTATTGTTTGGTATAACAGGTTGTCTGAATGCTGGCCGTTTATCGACCGTTTGTGTGAAGCTGCAGAATGTGGTGAATGTTTTTGGCGTATCCGGTAGAGCCAGGATTCCGGGGGCTTGAATGATGATTGAATGTAAGCGTGGCCTACTGGATTGGGCAAATTTGTGCTGTCTGGACATTGCTGCTCCTCACCCTGCCCTTGGGTGGGAAAGGAGGTCCGGATGATGATGATGATCATAAAATAATATAACAAATACTGTGTAGAAGTAAGAAGTAACATATGCCTCTGCTCTAACACTTAACACGTGTGATTTCAGTATATTGCTAGTAATCATAATATTAACTACTGCTGTTGCAACAACATACACCGAACAATATTAATTTTATCGTTCGTGTTGCAATCCATCGCTCTCACACTCGTAAACATATCAACATCCGGTGATTAAGCTACGTTATCTGCACGCAGATACAAACATCCTCTCGTCGCACCTCCCTCTCCCATCTTCCCCACGTAAACATTTCTGTATGCCATCTGTTGGGTGAAAATAGCACTTCTTTCAGCTGCTTCGTTGTTCAATTCTCAGGTGTTTCTGATTCACACAGTGGCTGGTTAGGGGAACGGACTTTTGTTCGTGATAGTACGTCCTTTATATTTAACTTAGGCTACAACCAGATAATTTTATTCTATCTGCGGGAGTCATATATAGCGCGTTTACTCGAACCTAACAAAGGTCGCTAATTTCTTACGGCTCAGTTGGTGGCCAAGTGTAGTTAGATTGGAGGAGTGATTTGACTAATTACCGAGGAGACTCATTTCTACCTCATAACTAATGGTCACTGAATGCAACCACGACTTAGTATTCAAGTTGTTGCAGTTGTCCAATTCTGTCAGATGAACTCAAACATGTTTTAAAATCATCTCGTCAATCCAAAGGAGCAATATCGATGGGAAAATTTTGAGGTCCAAGGCACTTGTTTGAGCGAGACAGAGTGAGTTATCTGCGTGAGAAATTACAGAATGAATGAGTGACCTTTTCTGTGAAAACCGGTGAATGGGCGAGAGACAATTATTCAGTCAGCCAATGTGTGAGTGAATGAGGTAGATAACGTGGGAATGAGGCATGGTGAGTACGAGGAGTAGATTGTAGCACCAGTCGAGCAAGGCAGTACTCCCAAGGTGGATGGAAACCTGATGACATGGAGAGCTAGAGCTCCCGTTTCATCAGCCCTCAGGACTAGTTCCTGACCATCCCCTTTGGTGAACTTTTTCAATGTCTCAGTAACATAGAAAGTAGGCCAGCATGCTCTCTAATACAAGTTTCTCTAACTATCTGCAGCAAACTACATGCACAGTACACACTACTGTACATTTCCTTTTCCAAAATTCAAAAGAAAATTATGGCTACCCAACACACGGCCTCGCAGTCCCCGGGGGGGGGGGAGAAAATAAATGCCCCCACCATCCGCCCCTCTCCCGGTGACGACTTGAGCTGCCTGGAACCACTGTCTGACTCACTTCTTCATTCCTGCAACATTCGTGGCCGTTCCTCTAATTTTCGCTCAGTTGAGCACCACCTCTTCTCCTCTAAGCCTCACCTCTTACTAACTGAGACTCAGCTGTCTGAGGCAACTGACAGCAAACCTTTTTCTGTACTCTCCTACTTTCTCTATACTCATTTCAAAGCCAAAGGTGGCTGTTGTGTATATATACGCAACGACTCATCTTGCTCTCGTTTTCCTGAACTCGATTCTTCTGAATTCTCTACACTTTGGCTTCGGCTATCCTGTCATTCTCCGACTAAATATATCTGCGCTGTTTACTTATCTCCTAATTCTACTGATTATCAAAAATCTTCAACTATCTTACTTCTATGATGGAACACATTCTATCCATTTCTTCTTTTTCTGAAATCTCCATTCTAGGAGATTTCAATGTTCACCACCACCTTTGGCTCTCCTCTTCTTTCACTGTTCCACCTAGTGAACAAGCCTACATCTTTTTTATCCTTAACCCGCGGCGTCCCGTCGACGTTCTTCCACGTCCTCACATTTTGTCACTGCCAATCCCGTCGACGTACTTTAACGCGCTGCAGTTGCAAGGTCCATAATTTCCACAATTTTCAAAATTCGCGCGAGATTTTCGATTTGCCCACCTACCCAAGCCTCCCCTACCTGTCACCAAGCAGGCAGCGTCCCAGACCCCGCGTGACCCGCGCGTGCCCTTGTCTCGGTCACTCACCTGTTAGCAGTGACCCAGGTCAGACATGGCGCATAAATGTCTCTCAGACGACGAGATACAATCCGCCCTGGATGCCTTCACTGGAGATAGTGATTCTCCACTTGATGACGATGTGGTGGATCGAGATTACGTGTACAGCTTGAGGAGGAAATAACAAGCAGTGATGAGGAAGTCCCTTCGCCCTGGAAAAAGCGGTATGTCATGTATCGTAAGGCAAGGGAAGGCCAGCCTGCACCCAAAACACCTGCACGGACCTCTCTCCATCCCCTAGAGAGAGATTCTGATGAGGACGAGGACGAGGACGAGGACGGCGGCTTAGGACGTGATGTTGCCTCGTGGTTGGGGAAGGAAAAAATTTCACCCCGAGGATCAGAAGGTGGGGCGAGAAGGCAAATAAGGTATGGTCCTAGTGTTTTGTCTGGGGAAGGCGAAAGTGGTGTGGTGGGAGTGCGGGGTGAAAGGGAAAGTGGTGTGGCGGGAGCGCGGGGTGAAAGGGAAAGCGGTGTGAGGGAGGCAGCACGAGCACGTGGTGCACGTAGGCATAGGGAAGAGGAGGTGGAGCCGCTCCCCAGCACGTCTTTCGCCCCACAATATTCCCAAACTTCCTCCCCACAGCCCCAGGATGTGGGGAAAGGAAGGAAAAGGAAGGGAAAGGGTACAGGAAAAGGGAGAGGGAAGAGAAGTGCGGATGATGAAGGGAGCCGCTCTCCACCTCCCCAACCTCCCCCACCACCCTCACCTCCCCACCCTGACGAAGGCGACGATGAGGACGAGGCTGGAGACAGTAGTGTCTCGTGGAGCTGGGAAGATGGGAGTAATTTTACTCCCATCATTCACCCTTTCACTGAGGAGTGGCAGTCTGGTTGCACGGCTCCAGGTGTGCAACCACTAGGGTGGATTTCTTCCACCTGTTCTTTAGGGAGGCGTTTGTGGGGCGCATAGTGGAGCAGACAAACCTATTTTCACGAACACAGTGCCGTGAAACTGAACGTCTGGGTACAACGAGCAGGCATTCCCAGCAACATGACTATCCTGTGACAATTTCTGAGATGTTCTTATTTTTTGCCTTGGTTCTCTTGATGGGTGTTGTCAGAAAAAATCAAATACCGGCATACTGGACCACTGACCCAATGACCATCACACCTTTCTTTGGAAAGGTGATGAGTCGTAATAGATTTCAGCAGATTCTCGGCCGCCTTCACTTTTTTGATGCAGAAGATCCAGCTAATGCTAATAACACTGATAAAATGAGGAGAATTAGGCTTGTATTTGATCATTTACGGGAAATGTTCCGCTCCTCATTTTATCCTTACAGAGACCTCGTCATAGACGAGAGTGTTGTGTTGTGGAGAGGCAATATTTCCTTTCGCCAGTACATACCCAGCAAGAGACACCGTTTTGGGTTCAAGATCTTTGTTATGTGTGCCTGTAAGACTGGTTATGTGCAAGACATAGTCTTGTACAAGGGCGCACAGACAGATATAACAGAAGATCGTAGTATAGGACTCTCAGGGGCCGTGGTGAAGACAATGATAGAGGAGTACCTTCATCGTGGTCATGTGTTGTACCTGGACAACTGGTACACTAGCCCTCTTCTCACTCGGTTCCTCCACCAACACGACACAGGAGTCTGTGGTACAGTAAAGAGAAACCGTCACCATATGGTCAAGATAGGGAGGAAACTTGACAAGAACGAGGTGGTTTTCTTCCAGGCAAATAACATCCTTGCCACCCTGTGGAACCACAACAGGGAAGTTTGCCTCCTATCGACTGTACACAGCCCCCTGATGCACCGCACAGACTCCGTTGATCACCGTAGCGAGAGGAGGCGCAACATCTGGAAACCCGAGTCTGTACTTGACTATAATCTGAACATGAGGCAAGTGGATCAGTCAGACTCAATGGTTTCCAGTGTGGACTGTGCCAGGACCACGATGAAGTGGTACAAAAAGTTCTTTTTCCACTTGCTCGACATCACGGTTCTCAATGCACACTACCTGCACGCCATGACAACGGGAATATCAGAGACCTTTGAGGGGTTTGTGAGGGAGCTGTCACGTGAAATAATCGCCAGGCATGCCCAGGACAGGCCCACACACCGCAAACGCACCCCCATGGCTGCCCAGACTCCCCTACGCCTCGCAGGATGCCACTACCTTAGCACAATCCCTTCCCAACCAAACCGTCGTAAACCCCAGCGCCGCTGCCATGTATGCAAGCACTTGACAGTCAGACCAGCCACTCAGAGAAAAGACACAAGGTACGAGTGTGGAGAGTGCAATGTTGCGTTGTGCCTTCAGCCCTGTTTCAAAGAGTACCATAACTTCCTACACTACTGAAACTGTGTGGGATGGCGATATGACGCTCAGTATAATGGTAAGGCCAGTCAGTATGTGCTAAGTCTTATATAAAGTTGAAACGGGTGTAATGTTTGCAGGAAAGTAATGTATAAGTTGAGAAATAGTGTAAGTTGAAAGAAGTGATATAAAAACTACACCCACTGTGTAAATCTGCGAAAATATGATGCTCAGTATAACACTCTGGTCAGTAAATATGTGATAGCAAGAATATAAAGTGGAAACGGGTGTAATGTTAGCAGGAAAGTAATGTATAAGTTGAAAAATAGTGTAAGTTGTAACAATTGATGTCACGAGTACACCCACTGTGTAAATCTGCGAAAATATTATGCTCAGTAGAACATTCTGGTCTGTAAGTATGTGATAGGAATGATATAAAGTGGAAAAGGGTGTACTGTTAGTAGGAAAGTAATTTATAAGTTGAATACTAGTGTAAGATGAAACAAATGATATCGCGATAACACTCACTGTGTAAATATGCGATAATATGACGCTCAGTAGAATAGTAAGGTCTCCAATTATGTGATAGCAATGATATAAAGTGGAAACATGTGTAATGTTAGTGGAGAAGTATTATATAAGTACAAAAATAGGTTGTAAGTTGAAATAATAGTCATAGCGACTTCACCCGCTGCATTATTATGCGCTATTATTATGCTAAATATTATCGTAAGGCCTGAAACTATCTCAAAACAGTTCTCTAAAGTGGAAAAGTGTATAATGTTATTAGGAAAGTATTATGAAAGTTGAAAAAACACAATGCGAGTTGAAACAACAGTCACAGCAAGTTCACTCACTACGTAAATAAGCGCTAACATTATGCTAAATGTTATCGAAAGTCCTGTGAATACGTAAAAACAGTTCAATAAAATGTAAAATGGTATAATGTTATTGGAGATGTATTATGTAAGTAGAAAAAATGATATGTATCATGATTCAGCAATGTTAGCGATTCATCGTGAACAGTCTGGCCGATTTCGCTCTGTTCGCCCGATGGTACAATGCTTATTTCACCTCTATTTTTGTATAAAATCCAATTTACTCTTGTATCACATGTTTTTATGTTTGTAATAAATACATATCTACTTACTTTCATTGGTTTCCCAGACTTATAATACCATAGAAAACGTGAGAGCCTCAGACCACCTACACAGAACGTGGTACCAGTTGTAACGAAGGTATATCTGTTTAGGCCACTTATGGACCCCGGTGAACACTTTCTTGGTGATTGACCATTGTTTCTGACCAAACGCGAAAGTTTTAGCAAAAAAAATTTGGGTCGAAAAAGGGTCAGGATTGGGGGGTACCAGTGGTGAAAAAGTGGTCGGGACGGGGCGGGTTAATGACCTAGAGCAGCTTGTACAGCACCCTACCCGTATCCCTGACCACCTTGGAGAGAGCTCCAACATACTTGACCTCTTCCTTACAACTAATCCTTCTGCTTACACTCTTAATCTTTTCTCTCCATTGGGCTCCTCCGATCACAACCTTATCACCTTACCCTGTCCTATCACTCTGGTACGGCCTGTGGACCCTCCAAAGAAACGTCGTCTGTGGCACTTTGGAGCTGCGGATTGGGAGGCCCTCAGGCAGTACTTCTTTGATTTTCCCTGGAATGATTATAGCTTCCATGACGGGGAGCCATCTGAGTGTGCCACGAGCATTACATTCATTCGGGCATGGAGGCATACAGTCCTTTCTCATATCCTTTGACTAATGCAAGAAAGCCTTGGTTTACTAATGCTTGTTCTAATGCTCTCTCCAACAAGGAGAGTGCCTATAAAAGGTACCAGAGCCAACCCACCCCTGAACCACATTTTAAACGTTTCTGCCTGGAATCGTGCTAAGTCTGTTCTTTGCTCTGCTAAAAATAATTTCATCCATACTAAATGCTCTCAACTCTCCAACTCAAATTCTTCCCGCACCTTCTGGCACCTTGCCAAAAACCTTTCTAACAACTTTGCCTCATCATCCTTCCCTCCTCTTTTCTACTTTGATGGTTCTGTAGCTATTTCTTCTACTGATAAAGCAGATCTCTTCACTCAGACTTTCTCCCCCAATTCCACCTTAGACGATTCCGGTGCTGTTCCTCCTTCACTTCCCCCCTCTGACTTCCTCATGGCTGACATTAAAATTTCTTCAGCTGATTTATTTTCTGCCATCACAGGTCTCAATATTAACAAGGCATATTGGCCTAATAAAATCCCTCCTGTTTTTCTCAAGAACCGTGTTTCTGTGCATACAACCTGCTTGGGCAAACTTTTTCACCTTTGTCTGTCAACTTGTACCTTTCCTTCTTGCTGGAAGTTTGCCTTCATTCAGCCAGTCCTGAAGAAGGGTGACCATTCCCAATCTTTAACTATCCTCCAGTTGCTTTAACATCCTGTATCTCAAAAGTTTTCGAGTCAATTCTTAATAGAAAAATTTTAAAGCATCTTTCCTACCACAACCTTCTTTTTGATCGTAAGTATGGGTTCCACCAGGGACGCTCCACTGGCGATCTTCTCGCCTACCTTTCAGACTCCTGGTCATCCTCCTTTCGGGACTTTGGCGTTGCACTTGATATCTCAAAGGCTTTCGATCGAGTCTGGCACAAATCTTTAATTTCCAAACTGCCCTATTATGGTTTCTATCCTTCTATCTGTGCCTTCATCTCTAGCCTCCTTTCTGGTCGTTCTATAGCCGCTGTTGTAGACGGCCATCGTTCTTCTCCTAGATTTATCAACAGTTGTGTTCCTCAGGAGTCTGTCCTATCACCAACTCTCTTCCTTTTATTCATCAATGACCTTCTAAGCTGTACATCTAACCCCATCCACTTGTATGCTGATGACTCCACCCTTCACCTTTCCATTCGGTTCTCGCAACGTCCATCTCAGCAGTTACTTCAACAAACAAGGGATGAGGCTATGGCACACCTAATGTCTGACTTGGCTCGTATCTCTGACTGAGGATAAAATACTGTTGTTGTTTTTAATGCATCAAAGACTCAGTTCTTACACCTATCAACTCGACAGAATCTTCCACAGGTGTACCCACTAATGTTTAATAATACTCAGCTTAATCCTGCATCATCCTTGAACATGCTTGGGGTTTCATTCACTCGGGACTTATCTTGGAAAGATCATATTACATCTCTTGTAAAATTTGCTTCCAAGAGATTAGATGTGCTAAGCCGACTCCGTTCCTTTTTTTACCCCTGCATAATTGTTGACTCTATACACGGGTTTTATCCACCCCTGTGTGGAGTACAACTCGCATGTGTGGGGAGGTTCTCCACATACAGCTCTTTTCAATAGGGTGGAGTCAAAGGCTTTTCGTCTCATTAACTCTCCTTCTTTTACTGGGTCCATTCAACCTCTGTCTCTTTGCCACACTGTTGCATCTTTATCTCTTTTCTATCGCTACTTCAATGGTCACTGCTCCTCTGAACTATCTGCATGCATTCCTCCACCTGTACGACGGGCGCGTAGCACCCGCCAACTCTCTAACTCGAATTCTTCCCGCTCCTTCTGGCACCTTGCCAAAAACCTTTCTAACAACTTTACCTCATCATCCTTCCCTCCTCTTTTGTACTCTGATGGCTCTGTAGCTATTTCTTCTACTGATAAAGCAGATCTCTTTGCTCAGACTTTCTCCTCCAATTCCACCTTAGACGATTCCGGTGCTGTTCCTCCATCACTTCCCCCCTCTGACTTCTTCATGGCTGACATTAAAATTTCTTCAGCTGATGTATATTCTGCGTCACAGGCCTCAATACTAATAAGGCATATGGGTCTGATGGAGTCCCTCCTGTTGTTCTCAAGAACTGTGCTTCTGTGCTTACACCCTGCCTAGGAAAACTCTTTCGCCTTTGTCTGTCAACTTGTACCTTTCCTTCTTGCTGGAAGTTTGCTCTCATTCAGCCAGTCCCAAAGAAGGGTGACCATTCCCAACCCTCTAACTATCGTCCAATTGCTTTAACATCCTGTATCTCAAAAGTTTTCGAGTCTGCTCTTAATAGAACAATTTTAAAGCATCTTTCCTATCACAACCTTCTTTCTGATGGTCAGTATGGGTTCCGTCAGGGACGCTCCACCGGCGATCTTCTCACCTACCTTTCAGACTCCTGGTCATCCTCCTTACGGGACTTTGGTGAAAGCTTTGCCATTGCACTTGACATCTCTAAGGCTTTCGATCGAGTCTGGCATAAATCTTTAATCTCCAAACTGCCCTCCTACGGTTTCTATCCTTCTATCTGTGCCTTCATCTCTAGCTTCCTTTCTGGTCGTTCTATTGCTGCTGATGTAGACGGCCATCGTTCTTCTCCTAGATCTATTAACAGTGGTGTTCCTCAGGGCTCTGTCCTATCACCAACTCTCTTCCTTTTATTCATCAATGACCTTCTAAGCTGTACATCTAACCCTATCCACTCATACACTGATGACTCCACCCTTCACCTTTCCATTCGATTCCCGCAACGTCCATCTCAGCAGTTACTTCAACAAACAAGGGATGAGGCTATGGCATACCTAATGTCTGACTTGGCTCATATCTTTAACTGGGGTAAAAATAATTGTGTTGTTTTTAATGCATCAAAGACTCAGTTTTAGCACCTATCAACCCGACAAAATCTTCCACAGGTATACCCACTAATGTTTGATGATATTCAGCTTAATCCTGCATCATCCTTGAACATGCTTGGGGTTTCATTTACTCGGGACTTGTCTTGGAAAGATCATATTACATCTCTTGTAAAGTCTGCTTCCAAGAGATTGGGTGTGCTAAGCCGACTCCGTTCCTTCTTTACCCCTGCACAATTGTTGACTCTATACAGGGGTTTTATCCGCCCCTGTGTAGAGTACAACTCTCATGTGTGGGGAGGCTCCCCACATACAGCTCTTCTCAACAGGGTGGAGTCAAAGGCTTTTCGCCTCATTAACTCTCCTCCTCTTACTGTCTACCTTCAACCTTTGTCTCTTCGCCGCACTGTTGCATCTTTATCTCTTTTCTATCGCTACTTCAATGGTCACTGCTCGTCTGAACTGTCTGCATGCATTCCTCCACCCCTTCGACGGGCGCGCAGCACCCGTCTAGCAGCAAACTCTCATCCCTTTTCTGTCAAACTCTCTAATGCAAGAGTTAATCGTTACTCCCAGTCCTTCATTTATGCAACATGTCAACTCTGGAACTGTCTCCTTCTGTCTGTATTTCCTACTTCCTATGATCTCCAGTTTTTCAAACGCAGTGTGTCCAGGCAGCTGGAAATGATTGGATCTTGAATTTGGCTCTCTCTTATATTTTGTTTTTCCCTTGGAAGGAATAGTTTTGCAGGCTCGTTGCCTTTGGTTCGTTCTTCCTCACATAAAAAAAAAAAAAAAATCATCCCTTTTCTGTTCAACTCTCTAATGCAAGAGTTAACCGTTACTCCCAGTCCTTCATTTATGCAACAGGTCAACTCTGGAACTGTCTCCCTCTGTCTGTATTACATGCTTCCTATGACCTCCAGTCTTTCAAACCAGTGTGTCCAGGCATCTCGAAATTATCGGATCTTGAATTTGGCTCTCTCTTGTATTTTGTTCTTCTCTTGGAAAGAACAGTTTTTGCGGGATCGTGGCCTTGGTTCCTTCTTCCTAATATATAAAAAAAAAATGTGAGTGAGCAAGTGCTTGAGAGAATGAAATTCTTCACTCGAGAGTACCTACCTTGTAACTCTCTCTCTCTCTCTTCCTTTTCCCTTCTCACGTTTCCATTCTTCCCACTCCTTTCCCTTTGTCTATTCCACATTTCCATCTTCCTCTCTCTTCCCTGAATCTCACTCTTCTTCCTTGTCCATTTTCATTTGCTTTTTGCCTTTCTTTCACTTTTTTCCCACTTCACTTTATGTTACACTTCTGTTTTTCTCTATTTTCTCATTTTTTCACTTTTCCTCAATCCTCTCTCTCTCTCTCTCTCTCTCTCTCTCATCCGATATTTCCCCTCTCTTTACAACAATGTCACAACTTTTCTCTCTTCCCTCCAGCTCCTACCTCTCTCTGGCTTCCTACCATCCAGCCCCTCTCATTTTCCATCCCAGTTCTCTCCCGCTTCTCTCTCACTTCACTCTGTTTCCTCTTACATCCCTCCCCTTCACTTCTCTCACATTCTCATTCGCTTTTTCCCATTCACGTCTTCGTGGAATCTATTTATCTCTCTTATTCTACTTCCACTCTTTTTCTTTTCATTTTTTTTCTTCCCCGATCCCGCAATTTTCTATCTGTCCGTCTGACTCTCTCTCTCTCTCTCTCTCTCTCTCTCTCTCTCTCTCTCTCTCTCTCTCTCTCTCTCTACCTATGTAACTATGTATCAGTCTGTTTATGTATTTATCTATCTGTCTATCCATGGACCAATATTACATTTTCATAACAATAGCTAACTTCAGAATTCCACCTTAATTCAAATTATTTTATACATCGTGTGTGTGTGTGTGTGTGTGTGTGTGTGTGTGTGTGTGTGTGTGTGTGTGTGTGTTTGAGAGAGAGAGAGAGAGAGAGAGAGAGAGAGAGAGAGAGAGCAGATCCTTGCACACTTATATGGCCTACGGAGAAAATAAAATATTTTAAAGATGTTCTTATCTACTCATTTGGTATTATTTATATATTTCAGGATACTGATAACCAATCCAGTTCTTGAAGTGCAGCTTTCCTCTCTCTCTCTCTCTCTCTCTCTCTCTCTCTCTCACACACACACACACACACACACACACACACACACAACAGAACAATCAATCAATCAACCATGCAGTGTCCATGATATTATTGTCAGAAATGAATGCAGAAAAATAACACAAACTAATCCAAATCCATGACGTGTATTTCCAGTCATTCTTGCTGTTTCCTGTCGGTTTTATTTAGTTTGGAAGGGACGTTTGTACCTGAAGGGGTTAGATATTGCCTTCATTAATTAGGCTTAGTTGTTGACCAGGTGTAGTCAGACTGGAGGGTAAATCTGATTAGCAACCAAGGAGACTCATTCCTACCTCACAACTAAGGATCATTGAATTCCACTTAATCACGACTTTGTATTCAGGTTGTGAGAGTGACCCAGTTCCTTCAGATGAACACAGACTATAATAAAAATAGACGTCCGTTCAGTGGTTTTGCTATCTGTTTCATGCCGGGGAAAATCTAGCTAATCTATATATGGTACCGCTAGAGAACCTTATTGTTAATATGTGTGTGTGTGTGTGTGTGTGTGTGTGAGAGAGAGAGAGAGAGAGAGAGAGAGAGAGAGAGAGAGAGAGAGGAGGGAGGAGAGGGAAGAAAGTGTGCAGATGGGAGGAGCGGAAATAGAGGGAAAAGAGTGAGAGAGGGGGAGAAGAGGGGAAGTAGTAAAGAGAGGAGAGAGGAGGAAGGAGAGGGAAAAGAGTGAGAGAGGGTATGAGAGGGGGAAGGAGAGAGAGAGAGAGAGAGAGAGAGAGAGAGAGAGAGAGAGAGAGAGAATCTAACACAATGTTGGAAGGAAGCATGGAGGGAAGAAGCCAACGAAGGAAGGAAGGAGAGAAGAAGAAGGAAGGGAAGGAAGATCCAATGGACAAGAGATGAAAAATAACGAGATGAAGGATAAAGGAAGGAAGGAGGGAAATGAGAGAAGGAGGAAGGTAACATAAAAGGAAAGAAGGGCGGAAGGAGGGAAGAGGAGAACGATAGAAAGAATGAATGAATGAAAGGGAGAGGAAAGTATACAGACTGGAGGGAAAGGAGGAAAATGATGAAGAGTAGGGAGAGGAACGTGAAGAGACTGGAGGGAAAGGAGGAAAATGATGAAGAGTACGGAGAGGAACGTGAAGAGACTGGAGGGAAGGAAGGAATAAAAGAAGGAAGAAAGATGGCCGTGTTACCTGCCAACGTGAGAAGATATTCTCAGTTGAGTGGATGTAGAAACCAGACAGTCATATTACTTCATCTTAAACCCTCCAATGGTCGGACCAACTCTACTTCTGTATTCCAGCTTACCCCAAACGATTATAGGAGAGAGTTATAGAACCCTGATAGTGTCTATTCCCCTCCTGCCTCTCCCCTGACCGGTGCCACCACACGAAGGCATCTCTCTCATTCTCTCATAATTTACTTCTCACACACTCCACTCACAGACACAGACAATCTCTCCTCCTTCTCGCAAAAAATAGCCAATCAAATTAAATAAATGAAAACCGACAGTGCTCTCATTAAGTGGCCTCATTTTTGAAGTCCATTGTGCTTGTGTCTATGTGAGCCAGAAACAATACAAGAATAATCAACAACTAGGAGAGCAAAAGCATAACAGTAAATATAAAAAAATAAACTAAAATAATAATAACCAAAACATCAGAGGGAACAGGAAAAATAGCTAAAAATGCGAGCTAAAAAGCTACAAAGGGAAGAACAAAAGAACAAGAACAAGTAGAAGAACAACAATAAGAACAGGAACAAAAACAACAACACTAACCATAACGACAACATAACACCAACATCGCACAAATAAAACAGTGACAACAACAACAAACAGAGAAGAAGCACAAACACAACAAAAGCAGCACAACCACAACAAACACAAGAAAATCAACAACAGCAACAACACCGCCACGACCACCAGACGAGAAGGGAGAATGATAGAGAATAGGGGCAAGCTGGGAGTCCTTTCTCTGATTAAGCTGTACGATGGAAATGTATACAATGTTGCTACTATTGCGTTAGCATGAGCGTGGGAAACAGAGTGATGATGATATGATGATGATGATGATGATGATGATGGTAGTGGTGGTGGTGGTGAATATAACTATAATGATGATGACCGTCCGACATTACAAGGATCAGTTTCAGAGAGAGAGAGAGAGGGGGGGGGGAGGGAGAAATATTGGAGGTTGCTGAGCTTCTGGCACTTGCTGGTGGTGCATTCTGTGTGTGTGCTCTCTCTCTCTCTCTCTCTCTCTCTCTCTCTCTCTTATAGCAGAAGAAACCTATTATCATGACGTCTAGCCTTTTTTTTTTAGAGAGAGAGAGAGAGAGAGAGAGGATGAGCTATATTATGATGGAATTTTCGAGACGGGGATGAGAACCGAGAAGGGAAGAGAGGAGGGGGGAGGATAGAGGGAGGGAAGTGGGGTGGGAGAGAAGAAAGAGAGAAGTACGAGGAAGATGAAGGGAGAAAAGGAGAGGAGGAAGTGCGAGGAACAGAAAGATGGACGAGGATTGGAAGAAGGTAAAGATGGTGAAAAGGATAGAGGAAGGGAAAGGGAAAGGGAGGAAAGAACGGATATGAAGGAAAGCAGACATCGAAATATAGGTGTAGAGGACGATGGAGGGAAAAAAAGAGGGGGGGGGAGGGAAGGGAGAGAAGAGTGAAAAAAAAGGGGGGGATAGAATGGAAAGGAAAGAAAATTAGGGAGAAGTGGAATGAATACCAAGGTAGAGAAGGAAGAGAAGAATATGAAGAGGAAAGACAGATTGAAAGAGGAAGGAAGAAAGAAGTAATATGAAGAATGTAGCAAAAAGAAAAGGGGGAAGGTGGAAAAAGGGAATAAAAAGAAGGGAAGCAAAGGGAGAACAGGAGGAGGAAGGGAGGAATAGGGGAGGATTAAGGGAGAGAGAAAAGAAAACAGAGATGAGAAAAGGGAGGGGCGAGGAGGGAAGGGAAGGAGATGAACAGAGGGAGAGGCGGGGAGGGGGAGGGGAGGAGGAGAACAAAGGAAATAGAGAGGGAAGGAAAAGGCTTGGCAAAGGACAGGGAAGGAAAAGAAGGAGAAGAATAGTGAGAGGAGAGGAGAAAAGAACAATAAAGGAAAGGAAAGGGTAAGAAAGAAAATAAAGTGAGAGGGAGAGAGGGAAGAAGAAAAAGTGGGAGCATGAAAGGGAAGGAGGAGATGAGAGGAAGAGGAAGGGAATGAGGAGATAAAGAGAGTCAATAGGTGGGAAAGGCAGAGGGGTTCATGGAAAAAAAAAACTACAGAAGTGAGACGAAGGGAAGAGAGAATAAGGAGAGGAGAAAGGGGAGAGAGAAGGTAGTGAAGGGGTAACTGGAGACGGAATTTCGAAGGGAGGAAGCGAAGGGAAGGGAAAGAAGGATTAGAGAGAGAGAGAGAGAGAGAGAGAGAGAGAGAGAGTTAAACAGACAGACAGACCCCACAGTTCTCACAGCCTCTACGAGGCTGTAAGAGATGATAGAGTTCCTTAAACGACGAGAATATGAGGCTTTGTGGTTTACGTGCATAGGGTTTATATCCGAGGTATGGTTCGGGTATACTGCTAACGTAATGCCACTCAGGGAAGAGGGAGGCGGTCACCTTTGCCTCAAATGCCGGGACTGAGTAGCCTTGCCCAGGACCCTACGCTACTGAAGGGGCACAAAACGATTGGATGATGGATGGATGAGATTAGGTTACACTGAAATGCTGGCAAAATGTTTCACCCCAAATATTTCACACCAACTCCACGTACGACAAACACCCTTCTGAAAAGCATTAATTAATCGTTCAAGCTTTTACAACTCTGCTTTGATCGTTATTTTTTTCCCCTTCCCTTTGATTATGTGATGGTAGATACCGATTTGCATGATTTTGTGTGTGTGTGTGTGTGTGTGTGTGTGTGTGTGTGTGTGTGTGTGTGTGTGTGTGTGTGTGTGTGTGTGTGTGTGTGTGTGTGTGTGTGTCATGGGTTGCTTTTAATACCACCATCACTACCTCAGCTACAGCTATTATCATCACTACCACTACAAATTCACTACCACAACTAAAGTTTCCAGTATCTCCTACACACATATCACTTCCACAAACAACACCACTCTAACCACAAAATCTACCATCATCACCAAATCTAGCATCGCCACGAAATCTACTACCACCACCATCACCACCAAATCTACCACCACCACCACCACCACCAAATCTACCACCACCACCACCACCACCAAATCTACCACCACTACCATCACCAAGTCTACCACCACCACAACCACTGCCACCATCAAATCTATCAGCACCTCAGCCAAATCAGCCACCATCACCACACCCCCGTTCCCTGAGGCCCAGCAGTCCTCCTACGTGCCACACGCCTTCACATGTCACCACTTCTGCACTAATGCCCACCGTCTATACTGAGTACATGCTCGAGACGTCTCATTCAGGGCTGGTGTGTTGGTATCAGCGGGGGTGTTTTTATGACATGTCGGTGGGTCTTGTGGAGCATCAGTGAAGTCTGTTTTAATGTAATATTATTCACCAAACTGTCCTCTGCCCCAGCCAACGATCGGACTCGGGTTCTATCAGACTGCAGACAATTTCCCTAACCAATTGACCCTACCTGCCACTGTAGTTACATATACAGATACACAGACTATACAGACCTTGAAATCTTTACTGGATGAACCAATTCCTCTTTCGTTGCTTCTCTTACCTGCAAAGAAAGAAAATTATATTAGTATTATATTAAGTGAAAATAAATTACTTATGTTAAGAATATGAGCAATTCTTTTTGTCCTTTGTCAAAGTTAATGTCTATATATTTGTCTGTCTGTCTGTCTGTCTGTCTGTCTGTCTGTCTCTCTCTCTCTCTCTCTCTCTCTCTCTCTCAAATAAATGCATCATGAATATCAAGGGCAGTCCTGTAATCATCATCATCATCATCATCATCATCATCACTGCACCTCCCTCCATCTCACTAGGCACAATGTACTCTGTAACCTTACCATAAATAGCCTTTGTTGAATTATTAACTGAAAAGACGGACTGACTCTCTCTCTCTCTCTCTCTCTCTCTCTCTCTCGTCGGCGCCCCTGTGGTGAACCTGGACTGCAAATATGGAAGGAAAAAAAGGCAATGTTTTTCTTCAACTTGGAATCTATAATGTTACGTCCCTGTCCCACACTGCCACAGGCTCCAACAGCAGTAATGCAGTATAACAAGGACGTTGCCCAGTGAGTTGTTCTTCCTATGGTCAGCCTTTCGGTATTCAGCACACAAGACCAGCTCAGGCGTTGTAAATAAACACTGGCTTCTTAAGTTCAATGTCTTTATTTTCCAAATAATTACACTTAGTGTTTGCCAACTTCACTTCTCCGTTTTCACAAGTACAGGAGTTTTTTTTTTTTTATCTGTGTTCTGCTCTGGGCATAGGTTTCACAGCCTGCTTTCAAGGCCCAGTAGTCCTCCTACATACCGCACACCTCTACATGCCACCACTTCTACGCTAACACCCACCGTCCATATTGAATACATGCTAGTGCTGTCTCATACAGGACTAGTGTATTGGTATTATCGGGGGTATTTTTATGACACGTTGGCGAGTCTTCTGGTAGATCAGATAAGTCTGATTTTATGAAATTCAAATCCTTAAACTGTTCCCTGCCCCAGCAGGATTTGAACCCGGGTCCGTTAGGACTACAGGCCACCTCTCTACCGATTGAGCCACCGCCTCCCCTACATAATCTTCACTAACTGCAATTACACTTAATGCTTGCCAACTTCACTTCTCTGTTTTCACAAGTACCGGAGATATACAATCTTCACTAACTGCACTGACACAGCACTGACACTAAACACTCAAACTGAACTGAAACAGACTGAAACTGCTCTAGTCTTTTCCCCATCCTTATAGAAGCTCCCTATGTACCACAGTCATCTACACCTTCTCCGAAGTTGTTGTGCATTCTCGAGGGAGCAACCATTACAACAGTTACCAACTCAAAGGCATCCTAAATTTCCAGAGTTTCCTTGCACTGCATAACATTCTGAATTATTTAGCATACAAACTGAGATAAAATTACTTAATTTAATAAACGATCACGTATACAAAACATTGTTGAGAAAAAAAAAACACAAAATGTATGTATAACTTACAAAATACTTCTATTCACAAATAGTAGGCTAACTGGCAACTGTAACGCGTCAGGAAAAATTGGAGAATCGTCGGGAATACTCCAGCACCACCTAACTGGCAAGTCCAGCATCTTAACAATAATTTTTCTTAATCTTAATTTTTTCAGGCTTTCCCAGTTTTTATTTTCTTCACACTGTCTTGTTTTTACATCTCACAGCTTCTCCCATTTTCGCATTTTCTATAGTCTCTCTCTCTCTCTCTCTCTCTCTCTCTCTCTCTCTCTCTCTCATGTAATTATTTTCTGTGTGTGTGTGTGTGTGTGTGTGTGTGTGTGTGTGTGTGTGTGTGTGTGTGTGTGTGTGTGTGTGTGCGCGTGTGTGCGCGCGCGCGCTTCTCACACTTTCTTTGCCCTTTTTTAACAGTAACCATTGTCCTTCCAAATACTCTTTCATCTTCACATATCTCTTATTCTCTCTCTCTCTCTCTCTCTCTCTCTCTCTCTCTCTCTCTCTAGTCAAGGCGGCGCCGACACAAGAACCATCAAAGTATTGTTTTACGAGACAGGGAGATGGAAGGGAGGAAAGAATGAAGGAGAGAGAAGGGAGGGGGGGGGAGATAAAGAGAAGGAAAGACTTGAAGGAGGGGAGGGTGGGAAAAAGGGAGGAGGGAGGAGAGAGAGAGAGACATGCAATAAGGGCAGAAAGTTTAGAGGAAGTGAATGAAGGAATGAGTTAGTGAATGACGGAGGTGAGGATGGAGAATGAAAAGAGACAGCGAATTAAGGAAGTCAGCGTAATGTTTTTTTTTTTTTTTTTGGGGGGGATAGGTATGTGTCTACAATATTCCAGATGAAAATATATTCATGGGAGGAGGCACGATTTATTCAGGTATTGAAAATATATGTATTTGGTGCACAAGCTTGTTTTACTTATATAGATAGATAGGGGAATAGATAGTTATGGATAAGAATGTTTGGAAGGGAAAATAAGGAAAGAGCTTGAATTCTCTATATCTTTAACGTTTCGGACTACAAAGAGTCCATCCTCAGAGAGACTGTTCAGAAGTGAGGAACTTAGAAACATTCATACACTGGACGTTCCTGGGACCTTTGTCGTGTTCATAACTGATTGGTTGTTCTCTGTTGTGTTCACCTGAGCTGGTGGTCTTACCTTGACATGATCCCACTCCTCATATTGATTTACAAGAAAATTCAATAAAAAACAACAACAAACGGCTGTAAATGAGTATAGGCCAAGCTAAAAAAAGCCCTGCCTATTACAAGAAATGGTGATTAATTTTAAATCTTGGTATTTCTGATTCTCAGAGCTATGTACATTATTTCAGATACAGTTAATGTTTATTAACTATCAATTTACAGCTAAGTCAACTAGCTTCATAACAAAACTTAAGAACTTTCTGGCACACTGAGTTTCACTTGTAGAGGTGAATGATATGTAGGACTACTTGGCCTTGGGAGCAGGCTGTGAAGCCTATGCCCAGAGTCGACCACATAAAAAATGAAAATAAAAAAACTAATGAGGGGCTACCTAGTTGTAGCCTCTTATTTACATTAGTATATCTTTAATTAGTTTTTGAACCACTACACAGCCTAATAAATATATATATATATATATATATATATATATATATATATATATATATATATATATATATATATATATATATATATCCTCTTATTTACATTAGTATATTTTTAATTAGTTTTTGATCTACTACACAGCCTAATATATATATATATATATATATATATATATATATATATATATATATATATATATATATATATACTCACAATGGAATTTTTAAGACCACTCAGAGAAACGACAACTAAAACAACAGCGATCCTACACACAGTTCATGCAACAAAAACTGTCAAACTATGCTAGAAACATTTGCAAAACTATTGAACATATACATACCTTGTCTTGGGTATGAGATATTTTCAATGAAAACAAAAATGGAATGTGAAGGATCGAGAATTCAAACTGTAACAACTGATCCAAGTTCACTGATCGAGACATCTAGTGTTGAAATCACAAACTAATCTCAGCTCCCACCTTGTGTCATAAAAGTTGCAAATTCTTGATATGTTTAATTTAATGATACTTATAAAGTGTATTCAAATTGCATGTACTTGTTTTTTTATCTTTAATTGTGCCTGTATGTTTAGCCAAGTTAATTTTATTTAGATATTTGACAGCTTAATCAATGCACATTATTATATTTCATTTGTAAATTTTTCAGACTTCGTATTTTTATAGGAATAATATCTCAACAAAAATAATGACTAGCTCTTTATAATTAAAGATCCAAAACTAACACAAAAGTATTTCCTATGTTGTCACAACGTCCTGACAATATAACAAAGGCAACGTTGTTTTTACAATGTACACACAACGTTGAGAAAACATCACACAACGCTGTAAGAAGGTCAGTACATGACATTATAAAAAGAGTTGTAACAACCTTAAATGCAACCTGACTATCTCATAAGCTTCTCACAACGTTGTGAGGACATTATGTGTTTGCTGGCCCCAGTGGCGTAGCCGGGGGGGGGGGGCCGGGGCCCCTCCCCCCGAAATTTCTACGTGTGTTCGAGAACAGACTGCGAATCTTATATGTCGAATACTTGTTTAATCCAGGGTGTATTACTCGGTATGTCATATATTCGGAGAACTAAAAAAATATGCAATTCTGAGTAAAAAATCTTGTCTACATTACTGTATGCTTCTTAAGACTTACTTTACTTTAGGTGCGAGACATATTCGAATTTACGCACGGGGAGCCGTTGGCGCCTGGATGGGTGAGGAGAGGAGGCAGGAAAGGAAGCAATAAACGTGTGCTGCTCTGTGAAATTTTCAATTTTTTTCATGTACCTTATGGCAAATTATCTTCAAAACGGGAAACTCCGCTACTAATAGGTTTATGTAATAAACTAGTTGGGAGTACCTGTGGGCATGTAGGCCTACATGTGGCAGAATTGGCAAGAAAAATGAACTATCGTGGCTACGTTTACCTGCCATCAGCTGTCACTCGCTCATCACCCGCCTGCGCCATCAGTCATCAGATCGTGTTGCACCAGTGACCAATTCATACAACTTTTTTAATTACGCTACTTGCACGCTGTACTGTGACAAGAAGTGAAAAGACGTATTCCGTGGGATTCCCTGGATCCGTTTATTATGAAACGGAAGCAGCCACAGCAATCAAGTATATTGGACTTCATGATTTCAAGTTCTAAAAGATCAGTTTATGTTTAGCAAATGCATTACACTGTTGAGGATATTATTACTGCCAGTAATAATAACAAATGATAATGTTATGCCATGAGCTTTACATAAGTGTAGGTGCACGCAGAAACTGGAAGCCAGTGATTGCTTAAGATTTTCCTTGTGATATATTTTAGGCTTTAGCTACCTGTGCCCTGCGTGGCAACCATCACTGAAGTAAACTAATCATCACTGAACTACAGTAAGTGAAGTAACAGACGGTGGATTTTCACAGATTTTAGCATTGAGTGTGGTGAGTTGGGACAGTGCGAGGATACTGGGTGAGTTGGAACAGTGGGAACTGCAATGCCAAATGCCAAGACATTTCCATTTTATGGTGCCCATTCAACAGCCCTGTCCCAGCTTTACAAATGTTAACACTAGTTGTCTATAGAACCACGAATAATGCATGAAAAATGTGCATATATGAAAGGATTTCTGAACATACACGTATTTTGCCAATTTTCCTCTTCCATATTCATAGTTAGAGCTAAAGGTCTATTTTTGGTGGGTGAAATCTTCAATTGTTATAGTTTCTTGTGATTTATCCAGAAAATGCATTTTTATGGCAGAGCATTGCTGAAGGATTAATAGACAATTGTCTCAACTCGACCACCATATTTTTTTTTTACCCAGGGGGGTAGGGGGGTTTGTCAAGAATACTCCCCCAGTATCCCTGCTTGTCGTAAAAAGCGACTAAAAGGGTTGGCGGAGGGTTAGTGCCCCTCCACGGAAAACAACTAACTAAAAAAACAAACAATAAGCCTCGGACAAGGACTGACCAAACGTTGACGACCAAGGACCGGACAAAGGACATTGCAATTGGAACGTGAAATGTAAGGGGAGCAAATGATGAGGTGAAAGAGAGAGAGATTGTCCAGGTGCTTGAGGATGCGAAAGTGGATGTATGTGGAATAACTGAAACAAAATGGAGAGGAGAAAGTGTGAGAGAATGGGAGTATGGATGGGGTATATGTGCAGGAGTAGGTGAGAATGAGAGGGCAAAGGAAGGAGTATGTATAGTTGTGAGTAAAAGATGGAAGAGGAGCATAAGACAGTATGGATCAGTTGGATCAAGGATTGTGTGGGTAAAGTTGAAAGTTGGAATACAAATGTGGGCGATTGTGTGAGTGTATGCGCCAACGCAAGATTGTGCTAGAAGAGTGAGAGAAGAGTTCTGGACAAATGTAGAAGTGTGTATGGAAAAGTTTGGAAGGAATGATAGAGTGTTTTTGATTGGTGATATGAATGGTAAAGTTGGGAATGTGAAGGTGGATGGAATAGTTGGTGAGTGGGGTGTGCCTGCTGGGATAGATGAGAATGGGAGTGCGTTAGTGGACATTTGTGCTGGGAGGGGGTTGGTGATAGCCAATACCCTCTTCAGGCATAAAATGATCCACAGGTATGCATGGAGAGTGATGAGAAGGGTGGGTGGTGAATTGAGTGAAAGGAAGGCAATGATTGATTATGTGTGTGTGGATGAAAGGATGCGAAGATGTATATTGGATGCAAGAGTTTATAGAGGTTGGGGGAGTGGACTTTCTGACCACTACTTGGTGGTGGCCAGAGTTTAAGTTCAAGTAAGATGGAGGAATAGAAGAAGGGAAAGACGAGAGGAAGGAGTAGTTGCAAGCAGAGTGGAAAGGTTACAAGAGGATGAGAAAAAGGCAGAGTATAAGAGAGAAGTGGAGGAACGATTGGGCAAATATGAGTTGGAGCAGATGAGGGACATGGAAGGTGTGTGTCGAATACTTACAGAAGAAATATGTGCAGCATGTGATGTGGTGTGTGGAAGGAAGAGAAGACGGAGGGGGGTGCAAGGAACAGCGTGGTGGACTGAAGAGGTGAAACGGGCTGTGGCACAAGAGAAGAAAGCATACAATGAATGGATGAGAAATAGGGGCGTGGAAGAAGTTGAGAGGCGGAAGAGAGAGTTATATGTAGAAAGAAAGAGAGAGGTGAAAAGATTAGTAAGAGAGAGTAAGAAGAGAGTGGATGAGGAATTTGGAAGGAATTTGAGTGTAAAGTGGAGGGACTGTAAGAAAATGTTCTGGAAAGAGGTGAAAAGAGTAAGACAGGGTGGAAGTGAAGTTAGCAGGGGAGTGAAAGATAAAAATGGTAGATTACTAGTGGAGAAGGGAGAAAAAGTGAGCAGATGGAGAGAACACTTTAAGGAATTGTTGAACGTGGAGGATGGAAGTAATGCGAGTATAAGTGGCTGGGGAATGGCTGGAAGAAGGAGGGAGGTGAGAAGACAGGAAGAAATCAGTAGGATAGAAGTTGTGGAAGCAATGAAGAAAGTTAAATCAGGGAAAGCCCCAGGAATTGATGGAGTGTGTGGTGAAATGCTGAAGCATGGGGGAGAGATAGTAGTAGAATGGATGTGGAAGATGTGCAGATTGGCCTGGGAGGAAGGTAGAGTCCCGGAGGATTGAAAGTCAGGTATAATTATTCCCTTGTACAAAGGAAAAGGGGAAAAAGAAGTGTGTGGTAATCATAGGGGCATTTGTCTTCTTAGTATAATAGGAAAAGTATATGGTAGGATACTTATTGACAGAGTTAGAGAAAGAACAGAGAAATTAGTTGGAGAAGAACAGGCTTTAGGAAGGGAAGAGGCTGTGTAGATCAGATATTCATTCTCAGATCTTTAGTGGAAAAATTTCTAGAGAAGGGAAAGAAGTTGTATGCGGCTTTCATGGATTTGGAGAAAGCATATGACAGGGTGGATAGACTAGGATTGTGGAAAGTGTTAAGAATATATGGAATAGATGGGAAGTTGTTGAATGCTGTGAAGAGTATGTACGATGGTGCGATGGCTGCAGTGCGTGTGGATGGTGAACTAAGTGAATTTTTCTCTTTGAAAGTTGGGTTGAAACAGGGATGTGTCATGTCTCCATGGTTGTTCAATCTGTACATGGATGGGGTAATAAAAGAGGTACAAGGTAGGGTAGTGGATGTTGGAGTGGCCCTGGTGAGAGAGGATAGTGTTTGGAAACTCCCTGTACTGTTGTTTGCAGATGATACCGTGTTGTTGAGTGAAGACGAAGGGGAGCTGCAAGGCTTGGTGGATGAGTTTGTGAGAGTATGTAAGAAACGGAATCTAAAGGTGAATGTAGGGAAGAGTAAAGTGATGGTCTTTGAGAGAGGTGAAGTCAGTGAATGTACAGCGAGGTTGAATGGTGAGGAATTGGAAAATGTGAGTACGTTTAAGTACTTGGGTAGTGTGATGAGTAAGGATGGAGGTTTGGAGGGTGAAGTGCTTGAAAGGGTACAGCAGGGAAGAAAGGTTGCTGGTTCTTTGAAAGCAGTGATAAGAAACAGGGAAGTGAGCATGGAAGTGAAAAAGTTACTACATGACAGTATTGTGATACCAACTCTAACGTACGGAAGTGAAGCTTGGACGTTGTTGGAAGGACACAAGTCAAGAGTGAGAGCCGTGGAAATGAGTTATTTAAGAGGAGCCTGTGGAGTCACATGGAGAGACAGGCTGACGAATGAGGATATAAAGGAGCGTTGTGGTGTTGATGTGGATGTGATAGGAAGCGTTATGAGGAACACACTGAGGTGGTTTGGCCATGTGGAGAGGATGGAGGGTGAAAGACTGACGAAGAGAGTGTATGTGAGTGAGGTGGAGGGGGAAAGAGGGAGGGGAAGGCCGAGGATGAGATGGAGAGATGGGGTGGAGAGGTATATGAGAGAGGGGGGTGTGAGTTGGGAGCAGGGGAGTGAAATGGCGGGGGACAGGGCGACTTGGAGGCGATTTGTTTGTGGCCACCCGAAACGGGATTGAGGCGTCTGGCAATAGATAGATAGATAGATAGTTGACAGCAATTTCATTTGTGATTTTCGCAAGGAAAAATATACTTTTCATGCAAAATATAGCACTATATTTTATAATTTGCTGTATTTATCGTGGTTTTGGGTGTCAGCAAGTAGATAGTTCTCATTTTCAGGTTGCATACATGCCCTAATGAGAGAAAATACTGTGATGTGGATTAAGGCAAAAAATCATATATTGGTATAGTGTTAAAAGTAGGGAAAATGAGTTGTACAATGAAATTTTTGGAAAGGAAATGAACTAAGAAATGCAACTGGCCAGTTGGTGATGATATACTGTGTACTGATGATGATTTTCGGCAGTATATAATTGGTGGACGTATCATATTAGCAGGAAGTGTACCTTTTACGATGCAAGAGGTGGGCAAAGCCAGTCATGATTATAAAAAGCATATTTCTCAGTGAAATTTTTCACCATAAATAACTAGAGGCAACTTAGTGTAACACTTAACTACGGAATATCTAATATACTATAGCACTAGCCGTCTGTGTGTGTGTGTGTGTGTGTGTGTGTGTGTGTGTGTGTGTGTGTGTGTGTGTGTGTGTGTGTGTGTGTGTGTGTGTGTGTGTGTGTGTGTGTGTGTGGACAGCCGAAACTACACATTCAAATCGCACCAAAATTGGCACAAAAATCGCAAAAAATTCGCTGATGTGAAAAAACTTGGTCCCATCACCATTGAAAAACTTTTACTATATTTAATGAGCGATCGCATTTTGACCAAAAAACGCTGCTCCTTGCGCCCGGCATAGGATCTCCGTAGATTTTTTAAACTATAGCTATAACTAAAATGTATTATAGCAGCGCGACAGCCCTCCACAGGAGCAAGTGCTAGGGGCCCGAAGGGCCCACGAGCACTTGTGTAAGCTATAGTGCAGTGCGTCCTTAAGTGCGAGGCGTTGGGGGGGGGCTCAGTTTATGATTGAAGAGTTGTGAGGTAGGATGAGATTGGAGTGAATTGGTGTTGTGATGAGGAGGGGTAGATTAAGATGGTTTGGGCATGTGGAGAGGATTGAGGATGATAATGGGGTGCAGAAATTTGTAAATGCTAATGTTACGGGTAGGGTTGCAAGAGTTCGACCGAAAAGGACGGGACAAGGTCACTGAGTGTGACCTCAGGGATAAGGGACTGAATAGGGAAGCTGCCAGAGATCGAGCAGCATGGAGAATTTGTCTTTTTAGCATTTTGAGGTAATAAAAATCAGCAAGAAGGGTGATTTTGCCATACATCAACCCAAATGGTGAAGTGCATTGAGTTTTTATACTTCTCACGGTTAGTCACTGTGCCCCCCTCCCCCCAAATTATATTTCTGGCTGCTCCCCTGGCTGGCCCTATGCTTAATTACTCCCTCATGCCCTCACATTTGGTGAGGTCAAAGCTGCACCTGCCACAGTGATTCACCAACACATTTAACCATCTCTATGATTAGTAACTTCTTTTGTACAAATGTGTGCTGCCTCTGAAGCTTTTTCCATCTTTTTTTTTTATTATTCTAACCCCTTCTTTAGAATAGATTCCTGCCATTTTGGTAGATTTCGGCAATGATCTATATGCAGGACTATTGAATTATGTCTCAGCACATTTGCCATACATACTGTTAGTCTTTTCGCAAGGCTTATTCCGGTCTTGCCTAAATACACTTTTGGGCAACCATTACAAGGTGTACTATAAATAACACTGCTCTCATTATGGGTACTTTCACCTTTACTCTTTATTAGCTGACTGATCTTTAACCCTGACGAAGGAGCTATTTTTAATCTGCTTATTGTAAATAAGTACCAATTACGAACGCCTTGTCCAAGTTTGGGATGGATATGTGTCTTTCATTCTCTATATTCGTTTTCATATTGTAACCTCTTTTTCTTGTCATTATCCTTCCTGCTATATTTCTGAGACCTATTTGCCAAACTTCTAGTTAAGACAACATTTTAAATGACTCATATATTTACATTCTTCCTGTAGGAATTCTTTATTACATATTCTAAAAACTCTCAAGAAACCAAAACTATCACAGTAAATAAATAAAGCAAAATAACAATTAAAAAGTTGCCAACAAATGATAACTATATGAACCACTAATAAACCTGTCAATAAACATGTGAATGAAAACTGTAAGTAAAATTAAAACTGTAAATATATAATAAAACAAAACTGTCAATAATCAAATATTGAAAAATAGAAAGAACGTAATAAAGACTGAATATAAAACTGTAAATAAAGACTATTCCAAGACTCCGGTGTGAAAGATCTCTCGTAAGCTAAATAAAATCGTCTGAAGGAAGAACTTAAATAATAATAAAAAAAAAGGTCAGTTGAATCAAGCGACAAACCCTTCAACGCTAAACACCATTATCAAGACAAATAAAATTGATTGAAGCTAGCAAGAGTGAATTTACACCCTTCTTCCCTCCCCCCCCCCCCGCTCTCTCTCTCTCTCTCTCTCTCTCTCTCTCTCTCTCTCTCTCTCTCAGGCATTGATTCCAGCTGGTGCCACCAATATCGGCACCTTATTAGAGTAGTAGGTTGCGTGCCCGACCGTAAAGGACTTACTTCTTATTCATGGGAACGAGAAGCTCGATTGAACGGATTTCCTGCATGTCCTATTTCTCTCTTCCTCCCCCTCCCTCTCTCTCTCTCTCTCTCTCTCTCTCTCTCTCTGAACCCGCTGCCACTCTCACCCAGGCTCTCTCCCTCTCCTCTCTTGGTACAGACTCTGATCAATTTAATCCTCTCCATAGACTCTGGCTTATAAGACGCTCCCCACCTACACCTACACCACACACGCATCGCCAGTAAGCACAACTCTGTTTCCATGCACTCTGGCCGGTACTCTCATCCGCTGGGTAAGCTCCCTAACACCTATTCCTTAGCTATTTATTTTGTATTTTGCATCTTACTGTCATCTTCCAAGTTATACAAATCCTTCCAATGTTGCTATACTCTTCATAAAGAACGTACAAAAGGATTTTAACCTGAGACCTTTTCCTAAGTGATTTATAATGTTTATTACACATTTCTGTCATCTTCTGTTATATAGATCCCTCCAATATCGCCATGCTATGCAAAAATTACGGACAAAAGGATATTAGCTGCCCATATCCAAAAATAAATAGCTAAGAAAGTGTTGTTAGGGAGCTTCCTTAACCGATGATAATACGAGCCTTTGTCTTACATCCATTCATCCATCATCCGATCCTTTCATTGCCCCATCAGAAGCGTAGGCGCCCGGGGCTAGGCTTCTCAGTCTCGGCATTTAATGCAAGGGTGACCAGCCTCACTGGCCCCTTAGTGGCATTATGTGAGCAATAAACCCCAACCACTCCTCAGATGCAAACCCTTACAGGCTCCATCCAGTTGCAGCTCCTCAACCCACTACACCACCAGGCGTCACTTGGTTATATGGTTACCACTCATACAATGGTTTCCTGGTTTCCATGAAACTTTTTAGCTAGTTACTCAGTGTAGAGTTCAGTGAAGGCAGCACTACTCGTACACTAGTGATTGGATGATAGGCGCCTCCACCTACTTAGTAGCGCCCACACCTGCCTAGTGAGGGACTATTTTGTTTCAACAGATGATTATGAGAGGGAAAGAAAATAATTTAAATGCAGAAAAATAAGTCCGTATGTCTTAAAGGACTTTGTAGCTTCTTGTAGTGATGTTTTGTAGATTAGTTATATATATATATATATATATATATATATATATATATATATATATATATATATATATATATATATATATATATATTGAACTTGTGGACGAGCGGTTGTTATACGTGAGTAGCTTTGTAAGTAGATAATCTTCGTTCCCATTTGTCATGCAATGACAGGAGAGGTAAAAAATAGTATGGGACTATTTTTATTTCCAAGTCTCTCACATACGAGTGAAATTAAGTAGAGTCCCGCTAGCTACCTCCCTGTCTCGCTCTCTCTCTCTCTCTCTCTCTCTCTCTCTCTCCTCTCGCCCATGTTGCTCGGCTCGTTCTCCCTACTACCTGCCTGTTCTATGGCCTGTCTCCTTCTGCCCCTCTGCTTCCTAAATTCTGGTGTAGCAGGGGTCGTGTCACGTGTGTTACACTGTTGTTGGAATGTTCTAGAAGCCTGTGTGTGAGTATGTGTGTATGTGTGTGTATGGTCACGAGGCGCTGTCGTGTGCCTATCAAGCATTCCTTGAGTTAAGAGTGTGTAAGCATGTTTAGCATTGCTCGATTCTCGCAGACACAATACCTTCTCATCATCTGACTTCCTGCTTCTATCTGTCTCTCTATCTATCTATTTATCTATTTATCTATTATGATTTGTAATTATACTATGGAGTCCTAACACGTACACTTTGCCTTTCCGTACTTTGTCTTCACCTCCTTTGTCTTCTACTTTGTCTTCTCATTTTTTGTCTTCTACTACTTTCCCGTCAACTTAGGCTTCAACTTTGGCTGTTGCTTTTTCCTCTGTTTTTGTCACTTGCTTTGTCTTCTACTGTGTCTTCTGCTTTGTCTTCTACTTTCCTTTTTCTTTGTCTTCTACTTTGGCTTCTCGTACGTTGTCTTCTTTGTCTTCTACTTTGTGTTCTCGTACTTTCTTTTCTACTTTACGCTCTCTTATTTTGTCTTCTCCTACACTGTCTTCTACTTTGTCTTCCGTTATACTGTTTTCTACTTTGTCTTCCGTTATACTGTTTTCTACTTTGTCTTCCGTTATACTGTCTTCTACTTTGTCTTCCGTTATACTGTCTTCTACTTTGTCTTCTGTTATACTGTCTTCTACTTTGTCTTCCGTTATACTGTCTTCTACTTTGTCTTCTGTTATACTGTCTTCTACTTTGTCTTCCGTTATACTGTCTTCTACTTTGTCTTCCGTTATACTGTCTTCTACTTTGTCTTCCGTTATACTGTCTTCTACTTTGTCTTCCGTTATACTGTCCAATACTTTTAATACTCCTACTTTGTTCTCCGACTTTCTACTGTCTTCTACTTTGTCTTCCGTTATACTGTCTTCTACTTTGTCTTCCGTTATACTGTCTTCTACTTTGTCTTCCGTTATACTGTCTTCTACTTTGTCTTCTGTTATACTGTCTTCTACTTTGTCTTCCGTTATACTGTCTTCTACTTTGTCTTCTCCTACACTGTCCAATACTTTTAATAATCCTACTTTGACTTCTCCGACTTTCTGTTCTCCTAATTTCTCTTCCTGAACTTTGTCCTGTTCTTTCCCTTTTTCTACGTTGTCCTCTGCTTTGTCTTCTCCCACTTTTTCTTCTACGTTGTCTTCTATTTTGTCTTCTCTTACTTTGTTTTCTGTTTTGTCTTCTAATATGTATTCCAACGTTGTGTCTACCTTCGTTTCCATTCAAACAAGATCTCAGAAAAATCTTATCCTTTGGTGTGGATGAAAAAAAAGTCTCTCTCTCTCTCTCTCTCTCTCTCAAAACAAAAGAATAAAGAGATTAATTAGGAATTTCCGTGCAACTTCATTGCTTTACTGAATTATCTGACTCTCCCCCTCTCAGCCTTCAATCAACTTAATCCCCCTCCTTAGATGCCGACATATAAGACGCATTTCTCTCATAGGACTCGACCCTCTAATCTCTTCACACTTAAGAGCAAAGCATTCCTAATCCTCCTAATCCTTCTGCGCTGTTGAGTATCTCCATAACACTTCTTCGTGACAAGCACCATTTTTAGGACATTTTAGCATTAATTGTTACAGCTTAGTGGGACTGTACATATTTTATTTGACACTCCTTCGTGACTTGCACCATTTTAAAGTGTTAATATTTTTGTTACAGCACAGTTATAGAATAAGACATGAATACGGCACTGCAGCCTTTCCATGGCACTTCTTCGTGACTAGCCCGATATTCTGTTGCCAGATTTTTCTGTCATCATTCTTTCTTCGTTCATCTACTTCATCTCTCTCTCTCTCTCTCTCTCTCTCTCTCTCTCTCTGATACTAGAAACAGGGAAGAATATACAGGAATTTTCCCGGGATGTCCCTCGCAGCTGCACTGAATATCGGTAGGATCTCTCTCTCTCTCTCTCTCTCTCTCTCTCTCTCTCCTGGCCCTCCCACATTCAATTTATATCCGCCTGTGAGAAAGTGGAGTGGGGAACAAGGAACAGGAAGCTGAAGTTACTGTACCTATATGTATATGTATGTATGTTCCAAGGAGCTATATGACGATCTACCTATCACTATTATTGTATCTATCAATCTGTTTGAATATGTCTTTGTTTCTCTGGCTATTTATTCTATCGACGTATCTATGTAACTATGTGTATATATCTCCCTGTCTAGCTGTCTATAACTGTTTGTCTGTGTGTCAGTCAATGTATGTATGTATGCATCTGTATGTGGTTCGAAGTATTTATCTTTCCAACTAACGGCCAATGTATCCATCAATATCACCTGTATATTATATCTGTGTACTTTCCTACATGTATGTCTATTACCCATCTATTTTTTCTACCCATCAGTCTACTTATACATGCACCTGTCTATCCATGTATCTCTTAATCTACATATATCCACATACAGCAATTAACTTCTATCTTTAGTAACGTTCGTCTTATGCCTCCGTTCACCTATAGTGGAAGAGACATTAAGTGATTGGTTTCTCCGACGGTCCGTGTGTGCGTGGGTGGGTGTGTCAGTGCGTCCGTAACACAGTTGTGGGCGCGATATCTCCTGAACCCATCGATGGTTTCCGCCAAACTTTTGTCACTGATGCAGTATGAGGAGATGATAAACTACTTAGGTCAACTAGATCAAGGGCTCAAAGGTCAAGGTCATATGGGGTCTACATAGTTTATCTTTAGTCTCATTTCGACCCACAATGAACCCTGTCATGGAGGTTGTATGGCGAGTCCGTGTGCAAGGCTTCTCGGAGGCATATTGAACAACTCTTTGTGTGTAATGCTTGGGGCCTGAGTTTTCAGCATTTCATTATTTATGTATGTATCTGTCTCTCCAACCTTCAAAATATCCATCTATCTATCCATTCATCAGTCTGTTTCTTATTGTAGTGAGTCAGTCTGACACATAAACAACTTATGTTAGCGTCACACACACACACACACACACACACACACACACACACACACACACACACACACACACACACACACACACCTTGAGCTGGACAGAAAACACAAAACCGAACTACTCTCTCTCTCTCTCTCTCTCTCACCTTGGGCTGGACAGAAAACATACAAAAATGAACTCTCTGTCTGTCTGTCTGTCTCTCTCTCTCTCTCTCTCTCTCTCTCTCTCTCTCTCTCTCTCTCTCTCACACACATATTCCGCCTATCTTTGTCTCTGTTGCTTGCCTTTCGATATGTCTCTCTGTCCGTCCTTTCCTTTCTTCTTCATGTTCCTACGTAGAGATAAACAAAGATTAAGAGAGAGAGAGAGAGAGTGAGAGAAAGAGAGAGAGAGAGAGAGAGAGAGAGACGACATTTTTATTAATCATTTGCCTTAAGAAGTAATGAAAAACAGGAAAATACTCATGAAATTTGGAAAGCCGCAAAAAGTTAACTTTATTTTATCTGACAGAAGGATCACATTTGCATGTTATTAAAGCACTGGGGTGTGTCTGGATATGTTGGTTGAGAGAGAGAGAGAGAGAGAGAGAGAGAGAGAGAGATTACTAATACAGATATAGTTGGTAACACTCATATTCATCAAGTCTGGGAAGAACAATGAAACAAGGAAAGTACTGAGTCTGCCTCAACGTACCCTAATCTTTAATGAATCCTAGAAATGTGTCAGTAACGAAGGGACTGGTTGGCGGTGTAATGGAGTGGGTGTTGTGTAGAGGAAATGGGTGTACCTGAGGGTGTATGTTTATATGCATGTGTGTATGTGAGGTTGTACAGTAGATAAATGTACATGTGTGTAGAGTGTGTTTAAACGGGAGTACGTAAGTGGGTGTAGGTGTTAATGGGTGATGCTGAAGGAATATGGGGTCTGTGCGAGGGAGATTAAGGAAGTGTATTTGATGATGTTAGTGGTAGATATTTAGCTGGGTGTATCTGAAAGTGAGGTTGACCTGGGTGTTTGGGTGTGTAAGTAAATGGCCCGAAAAGTATCAGCAGCGGTGTGTGTGTGTGTGTGTATATATATATATATATATATATATATATATATATATATATATATATATATATATATATATATATGTGTGTGTGTGTGTGTGTGTGTGTGTGTGTGTGTGATATTTCATACTTATTCTCATATACATACACCCTTCTCTCTCTCTCTCTCTCTCTCTCTCTCTCTCTCTCTCCACTCACCTCAGTGTATCCAGGGCGGGCAAGAGTACGTGGGTAGAATCCACTTCGGAGTCAGACAAGGGGGGCATGCCGGATCCTTTCTCATTTCCACTTCCCTCCACCACTCCACCTCCACTGCTATCCACACTCTCTCCGGGGGTCTGTTCCTCTCGCTCTTCCTTCTCCACCGTCTCCTCCTTCCTCTCCTTCTCCTCGTTTTCCTCCGCCATGCATTTTTCCATATCATCAACGGCAATTCTTTTTCATCTCGTTAGTCTTCTCGCGGCCAAACTTTTTAAGTTGTGAAGATACATTCCTTATTAAAATGGAATTATTTATACCCCTTATTTAACTGAACTTTGTAATATTTACTCTAGACTTGGCTTATTTATGAAGATCGTAACTACTTAGGGTAATAGTTTTTATACACGAACACATAATTTTGCGTACACACGAACCTTGTCGGGGAAAAACACATTTACTCATGAATATATGGCGTCACTTCCTACTAGTTCAATAACCTTCAGACTATATCCACTGCCGCCTTCGTCAGTCCCTTCCTTTATGCCTACATTTTTTTTTTTCTTGTCAGTCCTTTTCTCCGGTTCGTTCTACTCTCCCTCGTTATTCTCCTTCTTCTTGTGTTATGAATTGTGTTTCTTGCACAAGTAAATGTTGCTTAGTATTTTCCTCTCAACCATACTCGGGGAAAAAAAAAAAAAAAGATTTTTAAATAATTATTATTGCAGACTAAATACAGTGCATGGGCTACAGTATTACGTTTATAGAAGCCAACTGAGGCCTAAGATTAATAAGTTTATTTATCATTGTTTTATTTGTCTAATTTTTCATTTCCATGTTTAGGTTAGACTGCTCAAGCTGGAGAGGTTACATAAAGCCTTTACACACCCCTTCAGTTCGATGACACGTTATATCTCAGCCTCGTTTCTCCCAGATGATTTAATTCAGCTCTGGAGATTTTTTTTATTTTTTTCAGATGGAGGAGATAGACATACACTCCACTAATCCTTTTAATTCCCATCATTCCCATGAAATAAAAAGAAAAAATCGAGAAAAAAGCATGGAAATCAACAAAAGTCACTGTGCATAAGACATTAATCCATCTGGCTATTGTTCTGTCCTTGTTAACCTGAGTGAAATCGTCTGCAGAGGGATGACCAAAAATGATAAAAGACCGGTACGTCACCAGAATTTCAGGGGATTGATAAGAGGCAATTGCTAAATCTTTCACTTAGAGTGATATTTTCTGTGGTGATTAATATAGTCGGTTATTACATACATATTTATAGTAGCAGTTTGTATTATCTTCCTAGTCATCCTCCTCCTCCTAAAACTCTTCCTCTTACTTCTGGTTGTAATGCTACTGTACTAACAATGGTAAATCTATAAGAGTCATAACTATCACCGTCATTATCATCTTCCTACTATTGTTTCCAGCCTTGTTCACGGGAGTGACATAACGAAGGAGTGACATAACAATGGAGTGACAAAAATACTGTATTAAAAGAGTGACATAACGAAGGAGTGACATGACGAAAGTGACAAAAATACTGTATTAAAAAAGTGACATAACGAAGGAGTGCAGTGACAAAGGAGTGAAAAAGATACTGTATTTAATACTGGAAATTCTTTTCATCGGATACGATGGATGACTTGCCTCATGGCGGCTGTGGAACGCATTTCTACTGCGTCGTTAATGCCTAGTTCCTGTCGAGCTTCTTGGACAATTGCAGCAGGCGCAGGATTTGTAGTTTTGGTCCTACTTTTGACTGCATCAACAGCCTGCACAACTTCCACTCTTCATCACTGTGCTTTCACTTAACAGTGTGCTTTACCCTCTGATACCGAGCCGCCAAAGGTACTGAAAATTGCCACACTTCCAAGGCTTGTGGAACCATTTCAGTTTTTGTCCTCGCGCCGGAAATAATTGTTGTTTCACTATTGGTGGTGTTGGTAGATGTGTCCCCTGAATGCTAGTTTCTCTTTACACATTTGGGATTTAACAAATTCATACTCATCCATTATGGGCTACAAAATTTGGTACTTTTCACAACGGGCGCGGCGATTCCACCTATATTATAACCGATATCAAGGTAAATGATTTTAGTACATAAGCAACAGAAACGGTTAACTGTTCCTTTGTGACTGCAAGAAGTGATTGGAAAAATATAAAACATACCTTTTTGGGGGTGTTTAAGGAAGTGGTCAGGTCACCCGCGGCAATGTTTACTGACGACCTCTGCGACTGGCCGCGTTGTTTACCATCACTCCGACTGGACGCGTCATTGTATACCGTGTCAAAGAATTGGGAAACTTAATGGTTTTACCAAACTTAACCTAACCAAACCAAACCTAATTCAATCTAACCTCACTTGCGTTTGACAGCCAGCTTTCAAATTAAAAAATCAGCTTTATGAAAGCTACATATGGCCGGCTACTGGCAGAAGTCGGCGGAATATTTACGCATTCTAAATCCTTATTAAGAGCTTCCAGAGGTAAGTTTATAATAATCCCCAGTAGCTGTGGTAATCCAGGAATAATAATAAGTAACCTGTAAAAGATTTCAACAGAAAGTATCGAAAGGCCGCGGCCATTTGGTAAAGAATCAATTAAAAAAAAATGGAAATTAAATTCCACCTCTCAGTGAAAAGCGCGCACGCACAGACAGACAGATACACACACACACACACACACACACACACACACACACACACACACACACACACACACATACACAAACGCAAACACACACAAACACAAACGCAAACACACACAAACACAAACACACAAACTCACAAATACACACATACACACACAAACAAACACACACGCAAACAAAAGCACACAGACACAAACACACACACGCACACACACACAAACACACAGACACACAAATACGCAAACACACATACACAAACACACACACACACACACACACACACACACACACACACATCTTCAACCGATAGCTCCAACTGCAACAGTTCCAACCCAGAGCAAGAGCACAACTGAAAGCACGGAGGAGAATAGACAGCTGCCACTGGGCTCTTCTGCAAAAACCCAGATTTTCCTCTGCATAAACCCAGATTGCAACAAAAAAAAATCCAGATATGGTTTTGAGGAGAGGTTAGGTTAGGTTGTGAGGAGAGGTTAGGTTTGGTTGTTAGGACAGGTTGGGTGAGATTGTGAGGATAGGGTAAGGTTGTTGAGATAGGATAGGTTAGGTTAGGGGGATAGGTTAGGTTATTTCCACAAGTAATCTGGTATCAAAACAGTCAGTTATACTAAAGAAAAAAAAAAACTATAATTTTGACAAAAAAATAACGAAACGGCCCTAAAGGAAAAATTTACCGATGATTCTTCAGGTGATCTGATCAGTATACTGTAGGTTATAAAACAGTGCAACAATCTATTTAGCCTAGCCAAACCTAACTTAAATGACGGTTAAGACATGTTATAATGAACTTAATCATATATGAAAACTATAGGTACAAGTATCAATATAATCGCACCCGGCCTTGTACCTAGGTATTGTTCTGAGTACTGAAAATTTGAAAAACCTTGACAATTTTGCGTGCAGAGCATTAAGGCCTCCATAACCAAAGAAATCTCTCTATTCACTTGTGATCTACCATAATATTATTCACAGTTATCAAAGAACATAAAGAAACGTAGCTACACATCTCAACTGTGTGGCAATTTCGTTGGCTAACTTATTTAAGAAATTCGTCCATTCTGACAGCCTGATACCTCTATCTCATTTAAAATGTTTTTGGTCATTGTAATTATGCTATTCATACATTCTTCTATGGATATACATATTCATTTAAACATGCATGACTTACCTTGAACGAAATCCAGCTGGGCGATATGAAAATTTAAAAATAAAAGTTAATAAACTCCTCTCCCAATACTTCGAAGGTGGCGGCCTGACTGTCGGGCGTTACGCGGAGTGATACCACAACGCCTTTTTGTGACATACAGCCAAATCTCGGCGGGAGACCCAGGCCTTGGTTCACCATAAGGAGGCCGTTAGAGTTACAGTAATGACGTCACATGAAATTCACAATTCAGTTTCAACTACTTGGAGTTAAAATATATTTATCACCAATTTCCACTTTCAACACTGTATTTGCTACAAGTTATAATAAATCACGGGAAAACCCAAATTTCCTAGGGTTTCAAAACTCAGAAATTCAGAAACCCAGACGAGGGTCAAAAACCCAGATCTGGGTTGAAAAACCCAGTTGTGGCAGGCCTAATAGATACGGAGTCTTAACTCTTATGGGGGAAAACGAGAACAGTGTAATCAGCTGGCTTGGTCAACAGATGGCACTGTGGTCGTCGGTGTGTCGTCTGTTTGATTACAGAAGCTGATAGACGGGATGCGAGAGTTCGTGGCGCACTAAAAGCATGACATCGCTGTATTGTTTGTGAGGAAAACTGAGGGACTAGCACTGACTTACGTTTTCATTTTTCCTAAAGGACAAACGAGGTACGTAACATAAATGTGAATAACTAGTCAGGGATAAACAAATATACCACGGTCGGATATGCAGGTGTAAAGTAAGTGGAAACAACAGCTGAAATTGGTCTTCGGTAAATATGCCTGAGAAAGAAATCCGCAGGAAATGACAAATTCATTCCACATAATTATGATGAAGGATTCGTTGGGTATTGATATTGCCGTACAGTACAACCCCTACATTCACAACGTAGCACATTATTAATAAACAAAATAAATCGCCAAGAATGAAGTGTTAGGGTGTTTCTTCAAGCGACGAGAATAAGGGCCCAAGTGTGTTCGTCCTAAGTCACACACACACACACACACACACACACACACACACACACACACACACACACACACACACACATTTATATGAGAGAGAGAGAGAGAGAGAGAGAGAGAGAGAGAGAGAGCCTGCTTGTATGAATCATCCAAACACCGCAATGTCAACACTCGCTAGCACGGCAGGAGAAGAGAGAATAATGAATGGACTGGCATGATCGAGTAGTAGTGAAGGTGATGGATGTTGACTACTTTAATGATGAGTTGTGGTCAATGACGGTGATTGTGCGAATATTTTCTTGGATGTTTTTAGAGAATGGAAAACGAGACTGACCAGGAGAGTGAATGAGTTGGAAGGATAGGGTGGGGAGATATCTGAATGATGATGGTTTGATTTGGTGGAAAGGTAGCCTGATGGCGGAGGACAACGTGAAAGAGACCATTTTCTCCTGGCCACCCCATCTGGGTTTAAGGTGTCTGGGTATGTATGAGTTTTTGTGGTGGACGGCAGTAGTGTGTGTGTGTGTGTGTGTGTGTGTGTGTGTGTAAGATTACAGTAAAACACACGGGCAGTATTAACCCAATAGCTATTCATTTCGAAATAATTGAAAGGTTTGGAGATGAAAAGTAATTGCCAAATAAGGTTACTGTGAATATATAAGTAAAATATCAGTTACACTTACCCGGTACTGTATACTTTACCAAAACAGAACATGATCTTTTTAAACATACCTATTTATCGTTATTTTTAATGTATCCTGTTGTATCATCATCATCATCGCCATCATCATCATCGTCGTCATTATAATCGAAAATAATCATTCAAGAGAAAGACAGAGAGAGAGAGAGAGAGAGAGAGAGATGATTTCTCCCTGTCAGCAGAAATGACTAAAGCGGCTATAAATATTAAACAGCAAATCGACTATCGACCACAACTACCACAAATTTTCAGCAACAACCACAATCTTGAGCCACCACAACGACTGCCACAGTAGCTGCCATCACTACAGCTTTCATTACAACTACCTCAGCTGCCATAATCTACCACCACTACCACCCTCATGACAGTCTACATTATAACCATCACCATCATTTTCACCACAACCACAAGTGTGTCAGTCACTGTATCACCTGACTTACCACAACTACAACAACTACTATTATCATTGCCATCCAACCACATCTGCCACCACCACTACCACAACCAAATAATGCCTTCCAGAAATACCACCATTAAAGGTACCATAACTACCATCACAAGAATATTTTTATACAACTACCATGTTTTTTTTTTTTTTTCACAACTACCATCGTCATTATTTCTACTGTAGGCACCACTGTATGGTCTCTCATCCACCACAACTACCTTTCTACCACAATTCTCGGTCTTACTAAAACTCCCAAAGTTTTTGCAAGTACCAATATCACAACTGCCACAACTACCGCAGTTACAACCATTATAACGTCTGCCACAACTACAATCATCCATGCAAACCGATTTATGTAAAGAAAAAATAAAAACACAGAGCAATAACACCCTCCGTATCCATTCCGACTGTAACCTTACCCAGCCATCAGTCTCTCTCTCTCTCTCTCTCATTCCACCACCACCACACCTACCACTACAACTAAAATGACCAACACTACCATCACAATCGCCTCATCCACCACCACAACTACCACTTCCTCTACGACCATTAACTATGTTTATTTCTCGATAATGACTCCAGGAAAGGTCGCATACAAAACACAAGAGAAAAAGAAAAATGAAAGAAAGAAAAGAAAAGGAAGCAGAACTACAACAAAGCATAACGAAAAAAAAAATGACGGCCAAAAAACAAAATGAAAATATGCAAAACACGAAAATAAGAAATAGTACACAAACATGGAAACAAACACCTCACACCTAATCCCCCTCTCTCTTCACACCATCTGTCTCACACAAACACCTCATTTGTCATAGTCATTACGTCGCACACATTCGCACCCACACGAACATTCCATCTCTCTCTCTCTCTCTCTCTCTCTCTCTCTCTCCGTCTCATATTACTGTACTTCATACATTCGCAGCTATACAAAAATTCTGCATCCCCTCTCTATTACACACACACACACACACACACACACACACACACACACACACACTTCATCTCATATTACGCAGCACATATTCGCACCCACACAAGGTCTCGACCTCTCTCTCTGAGACACACACACACACACACACACACACACACACACACACACACGCAGACACATTTCGTTTATCATATTACGTCGCACACATTCGCACTGACATCAGCCCTCCTCTGTCTCTCTGTCTGTCTGTCTCTCTCTCAAGCAAAAAATTACTAAAATTCAAATGTCTTTGCACTCGGAAGGAAAAAAACAAAACAAAACAACGATTACAATGGTTTGGCTGTGGTTTTTGTTGTATTTGTTATTTTATCTGAGGTTTACTGCTTATGTGGTTGAGAAAGAGAGAGAGATTAACTGTATCGACGTTGCTAGGAGTGAGTTAAGGAATAAATAGGATGAACTAAGGTGTAAGAATTATTATTATTATTATTATTATTACTATTATCGTAATCAATTATTATTATTTATTACCGTCGTCATTATCATCATCATAATTATTAAACTCACGGCTTCTGTGACTCAGCAGCCCAGTTTATTTTTGTGACTTTATGTGGAACAGAAGGTATTCGACACACACCACAAAGCCAGCCAGGAGACAGGGCGTGTGCAGTGTTGCCAATTGTATGGACATGTCCCTAAACGCTGGGACTTTTGACTGATTTTAAAGGCGTAGGGACGTAGGGACGAAATTCCTAAAAACATAGGGATTTTGGCCATTCATTTATATTTAGTATATTATTCTGAAATAAAAGAAATGAAATTTTGTGTAGTTCATACAATTAGAAAGTCAATTTTGCTCTTCAGGATGATGAAAGTAATAATCATTTCAGGAGGAGATGCCTCTCCTTTAATCAAACTTCATTTGCTGAGCTAAAAAAAACAAAAAAACAAAAAGTTGCCTCTCTTTGATCCTCTGTTTAAGGGAATGAAATTCATGTCTCCTAAGATTACACTGGATTTTGATGCTAGAAAAAATCTACCTAAACTAGACAATTTAATGATGAAATATGGACATATGTGAGAATCTCACAGTGATATTCAGCAAGAGTGGGAGGATCTTCCAGCATATTTCAGTGCTGATGAACGTAGCCTACTCTTAAGGAAAGCTGTGAAGAATTTTGGGTGGATATTTCCAAGTTACAGATTTTTTCAGACCAGTATGTTTTTGGGAACCATGCTTCTCTAGCTAAACTTATCCTAACTTTGCCACATTCCAATGCAGAAACCGAGAGGATGTTCTCTCTAATGGCGGATGCAAAGACAAAAAAGAGGAATAGGATGGGACCCGAGTTATTGGACTCCTTACTCTTTATCAGTTCTGTTATGAAAACAAAGGATAAAACTGTCTTGATTTTGCAAAGCAGATTGAAGAGAGGCATTTGGCACATCATGACTGACATATGTATGACCAAAATAGGTAAAGCTTTGTTTTCTGTCCATTCAGGCCTTTAGTTATACTTTTGTGTTCATTATTATAATGAAGGTGATCAGTTAATGAATAATGGAAGTTTATAATTTGTTTCAAAGGAGATGAGAATAAATATTAATCCATGGAGCCTACATTATTATTCACTTCTTAATTAAAACCTGCATTTCTTAAAAAATAAGTTTATTTAATGTAGGGACAGGCATAGGGACTTTGCCATTGTATGCAGGGACATGTGGGGACTTTTTGTGACATCTTTAGGGATATTTGGACCAAAAATCAATTTTTGGGTTGGCAAACACTGGGCGTGTGTGCTGGGCAATCCCCAGGCCCTGTCTTCCCCCTTACTATTTTTTAATCAGCCCATATAGGGCTAATGTATGGCCCGGCCTGCACTATAGGTGCAGGATATCTTTAAACATCAACAGCAACAACAGAAAGTATTTTCCTTACGGTGAGATGATTAATGGTGACAACGACTACGTGTGTGTGTGTGTGTGTGTGTGTGTGTTGCTCCAAAGAATGGAATCGTCTGGCGTTAGTTAGGATGGTAGCCTTGTCCTGAACATGGAACGATTAACTCGTACTACTGTCCCAAACACCTCGCGTTAACTACGTGATAATAGAAATACCCCAATAGCAGAATAGACCACCCATTACCCATTTAGTACCGTAAAATGCGTACACCGTTACTTGTTACCGTAGCCGTAATCCCACAAAATATTATATGCTTTATATTAAGAATGAAGAACTTGGGTGGCAATATTTTATATACAATACAACTGAGGAGTCAACGGGAGTAATTTCGAGGTAAAGAGTAACTATCCTGTTTTTATTCTTACTTGGTCTAAAACACACTTTTCTTATCATTTCTCTTGCTCGAATTCTGTTTTGTGGCAATAAATTAACACTAAAATATGATGCTAGTCACGAAGGAGAGATATGGAAAGGACACTTAGCCATAGTACTGCCTTTTTCTATTATTGATCTACGTAAAATAAGCTACAAATGACGAAAATCTGGACCAAGTTCTGTTAAAGGATTATAGAATAGAACTCACGGTTTTATGATATTTAGGCACTCTCCTTATCAGGCAGGAATAAGTCTCCTTGGTTACTAAAGCCTGTCTCTTTTCGTCTCACAAAACTGAATTACTCCCACAGCCTGAACAGCCTAGTAAGTCGTGGTTGCATGACATTCGATGACCCTTAGTTATGAGGTAGGAATGAATCTCCTTGGTTACTGTTTTCTGCTCTTTCAGCTCATGTACGTCGTTTACATTTAACTTAGGCTACAAGCAGATAATTTTATTCTATCTACGGGAGTCATCTATTGAGCGTTTACTCAAACCTAACAAAGATCCCTAATTTCTTACAGCTCAGTTGAGGGCCAGGTGTACTGTAGTTAGACTGGAGGATTGATTTGACTAATTACCAAGGAGACTCATATCTACCTCATACCTAATGGTCACTGAATTTCATGCAACCACGACTTAGCATTCACGTCGTGGTAGTTGTCCAATTCTGTCAGATGAATTCAAATCGACTTCTTAAAATATCATCTCGTCAATCCAAAGGAACAATACTTGCTTCGCTTTTGATGTCACCAAACGGGTGCTGAGGGGGGAAGCCTTCAATAGGTGGCACCGACATAACTGGGAGGTGGAACTGCCCTATTCCCCGAAAGGAGGGTTGTAAGCTACAAAAGAGTAAATTCGGCATGCAGTTCGCCGGGTTTGCATTCAAATGAGACTGGGATGCAGCTGCTACTGCTAGTACTACCACTACTACTAGTACTGCTACTACTGATGATGATGATGATAATGATGATACACCAAAATGTTTAGTACTAGTGTTTCTTGTAACGGTAGTAGTAATAGTAGTGTTGGTGGTAGTAGTAGTAGTAGTAGTAGCAGTAGAAGTAATAGTTTCAACCCCAGGCTCATATCAGCGTGAACCTGGTGGACTGCAGGATGAAGTTGTCTCCCTCCAGCAGCCCACCATCCTCCCTTCGGGGAGACAGGGAGGGAGTTGAGGGAAATTGATATAAGTGGGCAGCTTCACTACCCAGTTTTGTTGGTGCCACCACATGAAGGCGTCCCCACAGACTACGCCAAGGATCTGTAAGGATTAAACTGAAGAGAAAATTTTGAGTTTACGAGGCACTAGTTTGAGCGAGAGTGAATATTCTGAGTGAGAAAGTGAAAGGATGAAGGAGTGAGCAATACTGAGAAAACCAGTGGCGAGAGAAAAGGAATAGGTGAGTCAGCCAGTGAGTGAGTGAGAGAGAGAACCAGTGCATCACGCATGGCCAGTATATGAGTGAATGAGCAAGTAACTGAGAGAATGAATTTCTTCGCTTAAGAGCACCTACCTTGCACTATCTCTCTCTCTCTCACACACACACACACATATTTCGTTAATTATATTACGTCTTTCTCTCTCTCTCTCTCTCTCACACACACACACACACACACACACACACACACACACACACAAACACACACACACACAGATTTCGTTAATTATATTACTTCTCTCTCTCTCTCTCTCTCTCTCTCTCTCTCTCTCTCTCTCTCAATTAAACCATATTTACAAAAAATCAAATTTTCCTGCGTCCGGAATGAAAAAAATAAAAATAAAATGGATTGACTATTATTTTATTTTTTTTTTTCTGAGGTTTACTGATTATGTGGTTAGAGAGAGAGAGAGACAGACAGAGACAGAGATTAACTGTTTAGTCATTGTCAGAATGGAGTTAATAAATCGGATGAACTACCTCGTAAGGAACTCATTACTATTATTATTATTATTATTATTATTATTGTGGTTATCGTAATCAAGCAATATTTTTATTACCATCCTCATTATCATCATTATCATTATTAAACTCACAGGCTTCTGTGACTCAGTAGCCCAGTTGATTTATGTGACGTTATGTGGAACAGAACATAAGTTTTTTTTCGCTGAGATGATTAATGGTGACAACGACGACGTGTGTGTGTGTGTGTGTGTGTGTGTGTGTGTGTGTGTGTGTGTATGTTGCTCAACATTATGGAATCGTCTGGCGTTAGTTAGGATGGTAGACTTGTCCTGATCATAAAACGGTTATTTGAGAGTTATAACTCATAGTACTGTCTCAAACACCTAGCGTTAACCACAACGTAATAAAGAAAATGCCTCAGTACTATAAGAGTACATTGTTGCTTCCCCATTCAATATTACCAAGCATTTACGATCACATTAGTAAATAACAAGAGAAAACTAAAAATATTCTACACTAACGAAAATGGGAAATTCTGTTCGTTCGTTCTTTCGAAGATCTCATGCACATACGGTGCAGGCCGGGCCATACATTAGCCCGGTCAGTGGAATATGGGCTAGTTAAAACATAACAGGTGGGGAGTACAGGACCTGGGAATTGCCCAGCACACACGTCTTCTCTCATGGCGGGCTTTGTGGTATGTGTGGGAAATTCCAAATAGCAATATTTTATATACAATTCAACTGAGGAGTCAACGGGAATATATTGAGGTCATGAGCTATACTGTTTTTATTCTTACGTGGCCATAGGTCATTTTTTTTTTTTTTTTTTTATCATCTGCTCGAATTAAAATTAAATATGATGCTAGTCACTAAGGAGTGATATGGAAAGGACGCAGAGCCGTAGTACTGCCTTTTTCTACTACTCAGCTACGTAAAATAAGCTACAAAATGACGAAAATCTGGGCCAAATTATGTTAAAAGACTATAGAATGGAACTCACGGTTTTATGATATTTAGGCACTCTACTTATCAGGCAAGAACAAGTCTCCTTGGTTACTAAAGCCTGTCTCTTTTCATCTAACAAAACTGAATTACTCCCACAACCTGAACAGCCTAGTAAGTCGTGGTTGCATGACATTCGATGACCCTTAGTTATGAGGTAGGAATGAATCTCCTTGGTTACTGTTTTCTGCTCTTTCAGCTCATGTACGTCGTTTATATTTAACTTAGGCTACAACCAGATAATTTTATTCTATTTACGGGAGTCATCTATAGCGCGTTGACTCAAACCTAACAAAGATCCCTAATTTCTTACAGCTCAGTTGGTGGCCAGGTGTAGTTAGATTGGAGAATTGATTGGACTAATTACCAAGGAGACTCATTTCTACCTCATAACTAATGGTCACTGAATTTCATGCAACCACGACTTAGTATTCAAATTGTGGTAGTTGTCCAATTCTGTCAGATGTATTAAAATCGACTTAAAAAAAAAAAATCATCTCGTCAGTCCAAAGAAGCAATATTTACTTCGCTTTTGATGTCACCAAACGGGTGCTGAGGAGGGAAGCCTTCACTAGATGGCACCGACATAACTGGGAGGCGGAACTGCCTGGTTATACGAACGTGTCTCAATTCCCGCCCTATTCCCCGAAAGGAGGGTGGTAAGCTACAAAAGAGTAAATTCGGCATGCAGTGCACCGGGTTTGCATTCAAATGAGACTGGGATGCAGTTAATACTACGACTATTACTACTACTACCACTAATACGCCTACTGCAAATGATGTTGATTTCCTAAAATGGATAGTAATGGTATTTGTAGCAATAATACTACTATTACTACTACTATTATTATTATTACTACTACTAGTAGTAGTAGTAGTAGCTGCAACCCCAGACTCATCTCAGCGTGAACCTGGTGGACTGCAGGATGAAGTTCCCACCTTCTTGCAGCCGATATTCTCCTTTCGGGCAGAGAGGGAGTTGAGAGATACTGGTAATATTGGGCAACTCCTCCACCCAGTTTTATTGGTGCCACCATATGAAGGTGTCTCTTCAAAACACGCCAATGAAATGAAAGGATTAAACTTGATGAGGCACTGAGTGAAAGAGTGAATAGTTCAGTGAGAAAGTGACAGAATGAATGAGTAAGCAATACTGAGAAAACCAGTGAATGGGCGAGGGGACATGATTTAAGTGAGTCAGCCAGTGAGTGAGTGAATGAGAGAGAGAACGAGTGAATGAGGCATGGTGAGAATGAGAGTGAGTGAGCAAGTACTTGAGAGAATGAATTGTTTTTTTCACTCGAGAGTACATACCTGTACTTTGTATCACACACACACACACACACACACACATACACACTCTCTCTCTCTCTCTCTCTCTCTCTCTCTCTCTTATACACACTTCATCTCATTACTTCAGACTTTCGCACCTACACAAGAACTCCCCCCCTCTCTGAAACACACACACACACACACACACACACACACACACACACACATTATCTCATTTCGTCACACATTTACACCCACACAAGTACTCTCACTCCAATTCCCCCTGCTCTCTCTCTCTCTCTCTCTCTCTCTCTCTCTCTCTCTCTCTCTCTCACACATACTAGCGCGGATGCACATTTAATTTCATATTGCGTCGCACTAATTCGCACTGACATGAGCACTGTCTGTCTCTGTCTGTCTCTCTCTCTCTAATCCGTTGTTTTCCCTCTCTCTACAACCTTATCTCATCTTCTCTCTATTCTCTCCATCTCCTACTTCTCTCTCTCTCTAGTTTCCTACCATCCAGCCTCTCATTTTCCCTTCCACTTCTCTCTCACATCACTATTTCCTCTTACTTCCCTCCCCTCCTCTTCTCCCACATTCTCATTCGTTCATTCCGATTCTTCTTCTTGGTGTTCTCTATTATTTTTTTCTTCCACTGATTTTCTTTTTATTTTCTTCTTTCCCCTCTCCCTTACTTTTCTATCAGTTTGACTCTCTCTTATTATTATTGTTATTATTATTATTAACACTATTTTAGCAGTAGTAGCAGTAGTAGTATTAGTACAACTACTTCTACTACAACTACTACTACTATTGCTACTACTACTGCTACTATTATTATTATTATTATTGTTGTTGTTGTTGTTGTTGTTATTATCATTATTACTTCTATCATTATTAGTAGTAGTACTAGTACTACTACTACTTCTACTGTCAGTATTAATATTATTTTTATCTTTGTGTCATGATACGAGCAACATTTATTACACGGGAGCTTGCGAAAGCGAATCGGATGTTATGTTTGCTGTGTGTGTGTGTGTGTGTGTGTGTGTGTGTGTGTGTGTGTGTGTGTGTGTGTGTGTGTGAACAAAAAAGTTTTTATCTAATTTTAACCAAATCTGTTGAGAGGGTTTAATGTTAGGCAATGAACTGATGAAGGTCAGCTTTAACAAGTTTGATCCGATTTATATTCACTTCGGTAGAAGGGTTGAGGGTAAGGCAAGAACGAAGAGAGTCCAGTTTGAAGAACTACAGGTCCGGTCACAGGGCAAGATCAAAGGCCGACGTGTATGTGTTTGCAGGTAGGCAAAATAACTAAAGCAGTACTGCTGTGATCTGAGACAAACTTAACGGAAATGTTGAGGGTCAGGCGAAGGGCAGACGTATTGTTTCTTAGAACAATAGGTTAAAGTTCAAGATCATATGTCAAGGTCAACTTATATCGGTAACCATTTTATCCGAATTAGAGAAAGCTTGATGGAAGATTCATGCTAAGGATGAAGGCATTCAAAATTTCGGGGAAATAGCCAGATTCCTAGGTCAGAGGAAGAGGCTAAAGATCAAGATCAAATGGCAAGGTTAATAAATAAATTTGATCCCTTTTACTACTGATAATAGACTTGAGTGTAAGACAAGTACGAAAGGAGTCTATTTTGAGAACAATAGCTCAAAGGTCAAGATCAAAAGACAAGGTCAACTCAGTTTTGATCCGACTTAGACGGAAGATGATAATGGGCTGGTGATCAGGCAAGAATGAATGATTAACTTTGATACCTATTGTTAGAAGATCAAGGTCACAGTTGACCGTTGGACCAGTGGGTGTTGGATTTTCTGCCCGTTTCCTCTTGTTATGGTTCATTTCATTCTTCCCATATGTACGCAACGACTTGTCTTGCTCTCTTGTTCCTGAACTTGATACATCTGAATTCTCTGCTCACCGGCTTCGGCTTTCCTGTCATTCTCTGACTACATAATTATATCCGCGCTGTTTACTTATCCCCTAATTCTACTGCTTATAAAAAATTCTTCAACTATTTACTTCTACGATGGAACACATTCTATCCATTTCTCCTTTCTCTGAAATCTCCATTCTAGGAGATCTCACTGTTCACCACACCTTTGGTTCTCCTCTCCTCTCACTGATCCACCTGGTGAAAAGCCTACATCTCTTCTATCCTTAATGACCTAGAGCAGCTTGTACAGCACCCTACCCTCATCCCTGACCGCCTTGGAGAGAGTTCCAACATACTTGACCTCTTCATTACAACTAATCCTTCTGTTTACACTGTTAACCTTTCCTCTCCGTTGGGCTCCTCTGATCACAACCTTATTACCTTAACCTGTCCTATTGCTCCGGTACAGCCTATGGACCCTACAAAGAAACGTCGATTGTGGAACTTTGGTGCTGCGGATTGGGAGGCCTTCAGGCAGTATTTCTTTGAATTTCCATGGAATGATTACTGCTTCCATGGCCGAGAGTCATCTGAGTGAGTCTTGCGGAGTGTGGAGGTTATTCTTTCTGGCATGGAAGCATACATTCCCTTCTCATATCCTTTGACTAATGCAAGAAAGCCTGGGTTTAATCATGCTTGTTCTAATGCTGTCCACAACAAAGAGAAGGCCTATAAAAGGTACCAGAGCCAACCCAACCATGAATCACATCTTTTTATATTTCTGCCTGGAATCGTGCCAAGTCTGTTCTTTGCTCTGCTAAAAATAATTTCATCCGTACTAAATGCTCTCAACTCTCCAACTCGAATTCTTCCAGCTCCTTCTGGCACCTTGCCAAAAACCTTTCTAACAACTTTACCTCATCATTCTTCCCTCTTCTTTTCTATTCTCATGGCTCTGTAGTTATTTCGTCTACTGTTAAAGCAGATCTCTTTGCTGAGACTTTCTCCTCCAATTCCACCTTTGATGATTCCGGTGCTGTTCCTCCATCACTTCCCCCCACTCTGACATCCTCTTGGCTCACATTGAAATTTCTTCAGCTGATGTATTTTCTGCCGTCACTGGCCTCAATACTAACAAGGCATATGGGCCCGATGGAGTCCCTACCGTTGTTCTCAAGAACAGTACTTCTGTGCTTACACCCTGCCTAGGTAAACTCTTTCGCTTTTGTCTATCAGTTTGTACCATTCCTTCTCGCTGGATGTTTGCTCTCATTCAGCCAGTCCCATAGAAGGGTGATCATTCCCAACCCTCTAACTATCGTCCAATTGCTTTAACGTCCAGTGTCTCAAAAGTTTTCCAGTCAGTTCTTAACACAAAGAATTTAAAAAATCGTTCCTTTCACAACCTTCTTTCTGATCGTCAGTATGAGTTCCGTCAGGGACGCTCCACTGGCGATCTTCTCACCTACATTTCAGACTCCTGGTCATCCTCCTTTCGGGACTTTGGCGAAAGCTTTGTCATTGCACCTGACATCTCAAAGGCTTTCGATCGAGTCTGGCATAAATCTTTAATTTCCAAACTGCCCTCTTACCGTTTCTATCATTCTATCTGTGCTTTCATATATAGCTTCCTTTTTGTTCGTTCTATAGCCGATGTTGTAGGTGGCCATCGTTCTTCTGAATCTATCAACAGTGGTTCCTCGGGGTTCTGTCCTATCACCAACTCTTTTCTTTTTATTCATTTATGACCTTCTAAGCTGTATATCTAACCCTATCAATGTTAATGAGAGAGAGAGAGAGAGAGAGAGAGAGAGAGAGAGAGAGAGTATTGGGAAAAGAAAATGAGACTTTATCGCCAGCGCTAACTCACTTGGCCGTTACTTTCCATCACTTTAATTTCCGCTTCCAGTGAAATAACCTGAGACGTAGTGAAAAATAATGCAGCTGGTAATTTCCCATGAGAGAGAGAGAGAGAGAGAGAGAGAGAGAGAGAGAGAGAGAGAGAGAGAAATTCAAAAGGATTTTTTAAAGTAGTCTATTCAAGGTAAATATATAATAGCCTGTTCCCTGATGGCCAACAGTCTTCTTACGTGCCCCACGCCCTTACATGTCACCACTTCTGCACTAATGCCCACCCTCTATACTGCATACATGCTCGAGACGTCTCATTCAAGACTGTAGTGTTGGTGTCAGCGAGGGTGTTTTTATGACATGTCGGTGGTGAAGTCTGTTCTAATGTCATTTTAATCATCAAACTTTTCTCTGCCGCAGCCAACGATCGAACTCGGGTTCCATCAGACTGCAGACAATTTCTCTAACCACTTCAGTAGCACCTCCAACATATAAAGTTACATATAAAGATACATAGACTATACAGACCTTGAGATTTTGACTGGATGAACCAATTCCTCATTCGTTGCTTTTCTTACCTGGAACGAAAAAAAATAGTTAATATATTATTTAGTGACAATAAATTACTTACATTAACAATTTCATCAAATCCTGCTAATACCTTGACAAAATTGCTTGCTTTGATTCACACACACACACGCACACACACACACACACACACACACACACACACACACACACACACACACACACACACACACACACACACACACACACACACACACACACACACGAACGCGCGAGCGCGCGCAAAATCCTAAATAATTCATAAACATCTTAATCATTTCCATTTATTCCTATATTCTTAATAACTAAATCTCTCTCTCTCTCTCTCTCTCTCTCTCTCTCTCTCTCTCTCTCTCTCTCTCTCCAAAATAAGCTCATCCTGAATAACAAGGCGCATTCTGTCATCATTATCATCATCACTACACCTTCCTCCACCAAACTAGGCACATTGTACTCTGTAACCTTGCAATAAATACTGTACTTTGTTGTATTATTAACTGAAAAGACGGACTAACTCACTTCCTCCTACATTTCTCTCTCTCTCTCTCTCTCTCTCTCTCTCTCTCTCTCTCTCTCTCTTTCCTTTTCCCCCTCACTCTTGCCAGTTCCTCATTCCTTCGTTCCTTCTCTCTCCCTCTTTCCTTCACTTCACCCTTCTTTGTTCTTTGGTTTTCCCCTCACTTACTTCTTTCCTTCTTTTCTTGCTCCCCTCCTTATTGTCTCTCTCCTACTTTTCTTCCTTACCACATTCTTTTCTTGTTTCCTTCCATCCTTGTTTCCTTCATTCATTCTTTTCCTTCCTCTCTTCATTCATTCCTTGCATTCTTCCTACCAATCCTTGTTCATTCTTCTTTCCAACTTCCTATTTCCTCGCTTCCTCCTTTCTTCTCTTTCTCCATTCTTCTTTAAGCTTTCTCTGTCGTATTTCCTTCTTCTTATATTCCCCCTCTCTTCTTCCTTTGGTCACCCCCTTCCTCATATTTTTCCATTTTCACCCTTCCTTCCTTCCTCCATTCTTTTCATCCTCCTTCCTTTCCTTCCTCCTCCTTCCTCGCTCTATCTCTTTCTCCCTACCGTCTAAACATTCAGCCATGTGCTCTCTCTCTCTCTCTCTCTCTCTCTCTCTGGCGTGCTATGAAGAATTTTGACGGCAAACATGCCAGAAAAAAAAAAATGTTTTCTTCAGCTCACATTCTGCATATATTTTGTCATAGTTTTCCACTTTTTCTTCGTATTTTTGGTCACTGTCTTGTTCTTTACTTCACAGTTTTAAACACTAACTTTTTACCTTCTCTCTCTCTCTCTCTCTCTCTCTCTCTCTCTCTCTCTCTCCTTACCCCGTGTTGTAGTTTTAGCGGTGAAGGTCGGGTGTTTGGCGCATTGATTTGTATTCCTAGAGCTGAATGGATTACATCACGGAGAGAGAGAGAGAGGGAGAGAGAGAGAGAGAGAGAGAGAGAGAGGAGTTAATGTGGTGGTAAAATTGGAATGGAAGGAGACACCCTGCGGTCGAGTGAGTTAAGACATCCTATCCAGCCATGACACACACACACACACACACACACACACACACACACACACACACACACACACACACACACACACTAATAAGTCTCTACGATACCCTCACAAATAGTGAAATGTACTTAGTCATCCATCATTCTCTGTGTCCTGACATCAAAGTGAATAATCTAGATTCTAGAGCATCATCAAGCACAATATTAAATTACCTCCTCTTCTAATCTACCCCTACTAACTGACTCCAACATTTTGACACCGAGTCACATACTTTGCTGTTACTATGCATAGTATGCTGGAGAGGGTCGCCTTCATGTGGCGGCACCAACATGATCGGGAGGTGATACTACCCGGCTATACAGACGTCCCTCAGATCCCTTCCTGTTCCCCGAAAACAGGATGGTAGACTGAAGAAGGGTAACTTTGGCTTGCAATCCATTGTTTTCATGTTCACATGAACCTGGGATTATTACTATTACTACATCTACTACTACTACTATCTATCTATCTATATACCTAGGCTGCTTCCCCCAAGGAAAGGGAGGTAGCCGAGACAGGACGACTCACTCTCCATTTACTCATCCATTCAAACACATTCATTCGCATCTTAGCCCCAAAGGGGAGAACGGACAGATCCTCACCGCATCACACCGCACAAGGGTCAACTGCGCAATGCAAGCAGTGACATCCACAGCAGGGCCCGACAGCAGAACTGGTTTACCCCTGCCACATCATAACAGACCCATCCCCTTACCCGCACCTGACCTGACTAGCTGATCAGACCAAATGCGGGAGAATATCCCCTCAGGGCTGCGTCATCACTTATTCATTCACAATTTCTCTCCATTTATTTCTGTCACGCACAGCCACTCTTCCTTGCTCAACAGACATCCCTCTCGCATCCAGCTCTCTTCACACTGTCCATCCATCCTATTCGTGGTCTTCCTCTCAGTCTTACACCTCTCACATCAGATCTAGTTATCTTTTTCACCAATCGCTCATTATCCATTCTCTCCATATGCCCAAACCATTGCAACACCCTCTGCTCAACTCTACCAGCCATCTCCCGAACAACTCCAGTTCTCCTTCGCACTTCATCATTTCGCACTCGATCCATACGCGTCACTCCACACATACTCCTCAGACATCTCATCTCCATTACATTCAAACTTTTCCTCTCTGCTACACCCATATTCCATGTTTCAGCCCCATATAACGCAGTCGGTACCACAACACCCTCATACAGCCTTCTCTTTACATCCATTCTAAGCGAACGACATTTAAACACTTTTTTCATTCCTCCCAGCACCTTTCCTACTTCATTTATTCTAAACTTCACTTCTGCATCTATTCTTCCATCCACAGCAACATGTGACCCTAGATATTTAAAACAATCTACCTCCTCAAGCAACTCACCATTCAAAACTATATTCATCCCCCTACCATCTATCAACCTCGTACACTTCATCACTTTACTCTTATTCTCATTTACTTTCAATTTCCTCCTTTCACACACCCTTCCAAATTCCTCTACCGACTGTCTCAATCTCTCCTCTGAATCAGTCACCAGTGCAGTATCATCTGCAAACAGCAGCTGCTTCAGATTCCACTCTCCTCCATCAACATTTACCAGACTCAGACCACCTAAAACTCTTGCATTCACCTCCCTTACAACACCATCCATGTAAATATTAAACAACCAAGGCGACATCACACATCCCTGTCGCAGCCCCACTCTCACGGGAAACCAATCACTCACAGCATTTCCCACTCTTACACACGCTCTACTATTTACATAAAAACTTTTCACCCCTTTTAGTAACCTACCATCAAGTCCATACAATCTTAAAACAGTCCACAAAGCCTCCCTATTAATTCTATCATACGCTTTCTCTAAATCCATAAATGCCCAAAACACATCCTTGCCTTTCGCTAAATACTTTTCACACATTTGTCTCACAGCAAACACCTGATCAACGCATCCCCTCCCTCTCCTAAAGCCACACTGCTCATCACTAATCACTCCCTCTGTACCCTCTCTAACTCTCATAATTAACACTCTACCATACACTTTACCTACAACACTCAACAGACTTATACCCCTAAAGCTAGTACATTCATACTTATCACCCTTGCCTTTATACAACGGGACCACAGAAGCACTTGCCCAGTCAATTGGCACCATACCTTTCTCAAAGCACACATTCAATAATCTTACTAACCAGTCAACAATAGTCACTCCACCACCCTTCAGGCATTCCACAGCACACTACTACTACTACTAATAATAATATCACCTCCACCACCTCCATTACTACCATCACCACTACTACTAAAATTGCTAGCACCACCACTACTACTAGTACTGCTACTACAACTGCTGTATTATTATTATTATTATTACTATTATTATTATTATTATTATTCGATTTTGGACATGTAGTGACCATACTTTCACATGCCACGACATGGGCACCAATACCGACCCTCCACATTAGTTGCATACCAGAGCTGTTTCATTCAGGGCTGGTGTGATGGTATTAGTGGCGGTGTTTTTATGGCCTGTCTGTGGGTCTTGTGGAATGTAAGTTAAACTGTGTAATGAAATTCAGTCACTCACTAGCTTGCCTATCGACACCACGAGGGGCATTCAGCCAGACATTAATTACTTAACTGTGTCACAGTCTTTCCTTAGAAAAAAAAAAAAACAGCAGTCAATGTTACTTCCAAGTCCCTAATTGTGTTGTAGGATGAAGAGACAAGAGGAAACAAACTTCATCAAACTGACTGATCATCCCGAGAATCAAACTCTGGCTCTTCTAGTTGCCAACGGGACGTGCCAACCACTGCACCATGAAGGAAATATCCTTTCATCACTGGCTCCTGCAGCTGACCAGTAGTTAAACCATTACACACACACACACACACACACACACACACACACACACACACACACACACACACACACACACACACATTCTCGCTCATTCACAAGTTCGCACAAATGCATACATTCATCTTCACACACACACACACACACACACACACACACACACACACACACACACACACACACACACGCAATTTATGGGTTAAATGAATAAAAACACACCATTCACTGACACTAATATAGCAGACCATATCACAAAGGGTTATTCAATGGTTTCCACTGATTTCCAGTTTACAATGTATAGCTGACGATGAAGAGAGTGGAATTGTTTGGAAAATTGTGGGGTGAATGAACGCTGAGAGGTATATTGCAAGGGTTTCGATCAGATAGATAGATAGATAGAGAGAGAGAGAGAAAAAAGTTCGACGCCTGTACTTGAAACACCCTTCTCTCTCTCTCTCTCTCTCATATCTTCCCCAGTGGCCCTCCCACATCCAATTTATATCCATCTCTGAGAAACAGGAGTGGAGAACGAGGAACGAGAAGTTGAAGATTTTGTTCTTATAGGCTATGAATGTGTGTATGTTCCAAGGAGTCTATATAGCGATCGACCTATTTCTATCAATCTATCTACCTCTATGGCTATCTGTCTATATCTCTGACAATCTATTCTATGTATATATCTGTGCAACTACATTTATCTCTCTTTCAGTTTATCTATCTGTCTGTCTGTGTGTCGGCCTCTGTATGTATGTATACATCTGTATATGGTTCGATGTAACTCTTTCTAACTGCCAATGCATCCATTTATCTAGCTACGTCCTATCTTCTCATGCACCAGCCTAAATGTATATCTATCTACCCATCTATTATTCTCCTACCTATCTCTCTATCCATGTATCTGTTTATCTACATACATCAGCATACAGCAGTTAACTTCTATCCTTAATGAGGTTCGTTTTATGCCTACGGTCACCTACAGTGGAGGAGCCATTAATTGATTGATTCCTCCGTCAGTTTCATGTCCTGCCTTAGCCTTCAGCTGGAGTTTATAATTTGTGTACTGGACTCTGTTTGGGATTACTCCCTTCACTACACTGACATTTTCATTTTAATCACGCTTCCAAGACAGTTCAAGATCATTTTATATTTACTGTTTGGACTTCTGGCTTAATGGGCAACTTCATGTCCGATAGCCATTAAAGCATGGTGAAAACTATACTTAGAGAGAGAGAGAGAGAGAGAGAGAGAGAGAGAGAGAGAGAGAGAGAGAATTGTACATCTGTACTTAAACAGTGTAGTGTGTATTTTTGATGGTTTGTTTACAGTATATTTACACACAATCCTCGCCTTTTCAACACGCGTTTAATAGGTTGTAATATCCATGACCAATTAACCTTTGCTTCTTATGCGGCAGGAAAGAGAGAGATGTATATACATGGTGTACTAAACTATTTCTTCCTGTAATAAGAAGTTATTTAGTACCAGCTAGCACTCATTACTTCTTTCCCCCACCTCCCTCCCTCTCTTTGTTTATTATGCACCAATAATTCTCGCTCTATTCAACACCATGTTACCTCTGACACATTCCACTCTCACTATTAATCCCCTCTTTTCCTCTAATCCCATTAAACATCATTCAGCTTGTGTTCATCTCTCTCTCTCTCTCTCTCTCTCATTAACAAGACACATGTATTATCTTTATCTTTCCCCCCACCCTCTCATTAACACAACACACGTACCGGTATATTCACTCTCTCTTTCTCTCTCTCTCTCTCTCTCTCTCTCTCTCTCTCTCTCTAAGTACGCATAATTAAGGGTTAGGGTTTTACAACCGCATAAATTAGTAAAATCAGCATGAATGCCAGAGCGAGAGAGAGAGAGAGAGAGAGAGAAGGAGAGGGGGCGGGAAAGTTCCTCAAATTAAGTGTACCTTACATTACTAATTATGACCAATACCTTTGAAGAATAACAACTGCTATTACACAGGGTAATTGGTCCTTCACAGATGACTACAAGAAAATAATTGCAAGTTACTTTGTAAAAATTGCCTGGCGAAATGCAGGAAAATTGTTATAGTTTTTTTTATTAATTAAAGGATTGGAATGTGTGTGTGTGTGTGTGTGTGTGTGTGTGTGTGTGTGTGTGTGTGTGTGTGTGTGTGTGTGTAATTCGTCAAGCACGAAAACTCAACTGTATGTGGATGGCTTCAAATCTCTCTCTCTCTCTCTCTCTCTCTCTCTCTCTCTCTCTCTCTCTCTCAGCATGATGTTGGTGTATTTTCCAGGATTTGACGTAAACATTAATATCCCATATGAACACTGGAGGTTTTATGGTCGTAAAGCAGGGGTGGGGAGCCTTTCTCCTATTAAGGGCCATTAGAATATTATTAACATCATTCTCGGGCCATATAAAATTATCAACTTAAAAACAACTTTTGGAGGTTGATTTTTAAATCTGATTGATATTTAATTGAATCTCAATAACCTGTAGCCCACTATATATATATATATATATATATATATATATATATATATATATATATATATATATATATATATATATATATTTATATATATATATTCGTTCATGAGTTTATGAAATTGGATTTATGAAATGCCTCGCGGGCCTGATCAAATGGTCTTGCGGGCGTTATACGGCCCGGAGGCCGGACGTTCCCCACCCCTGTCGTAAAATTTGATACGAATGATATGTACACACTGTTACGGAACAGAGAAAGATAACGTACACTTTAAGTGAGAATACTAAGAGTCACTACTGTCCCGTAAAGTTCCAGGTTCAAAACAAAAGAGTTAGGTAAAATTACAAGTTAAAGTTTAATGCTTAAACTAACAACAAAAGATTCAGGACTCATAAGGATAATGTAATGGCAAATAAACAGGTTAAATATATGGTTAACTGCAATAGCCTCTATTAACACGAAATTAGCATGAGTAAATTTATCTAAGTCAGCCCTGATAAAATGAGATACCAGATAATACTAAGTGAATGCCAGATAAATTATTACAGATACAAACTATTATCAAAAATGACTGACATAAAACCCAACATTAAACAAAAACCTCACTAGGCCTAAGAATTAACCTTATGCTACACAGTACAAGAAAAAAATGCAATAACACTTATACTCAAATTACACACAGCTGCTAGATGTTTGGAGATTTCTTGAGCACTCACAATAATAATATCTATACAGGGGAGGACAGAGATGTGAACAAAATGAGGAGCAGATCTAAGTGGCAATGATGCAGAGACTGAGCTCATTATATAGGGGCCAGCAGAGCTTGATACAACTTGTAAGAAGGACGCGCAAATGAAGCCATGGGGACAAAGAGCTGAAAATCCCGCTCTGAATAACAAAGAGAACGACTTACTCTACTATAACGGTAGAAGGGGGGGACTGAGGCAGAACACGCTCGTGATCAAACATGCAGCATACTGTGCGTTAAAATTACACAAAGGATGATGAAATCATAGGCTATGTAACACCTCCCCACAAAGAAAAAGAAATTTACAAAGGAAATTTCTTATTACTCTAAAACAATCTGTATATGGCATTACAGAACATGCAAAAGCCTTTCCTATTGTTACAAAACATGAGATCTCCCCAGCACGTTCAGTCATAGGTACTTGCCAGTATCCCTTTAACAAATCAAACTTACTTATGTACCTAGCCTTTCCGAGCTTGTCTATGCAATCTTCCACGCGAGGGAGAGGGTAAGTGTCTTTAACACGTCTGTAGTCGATGCAAAGCCTCTGTGACCCACCTGGCTTACGGACTAGAGTGACAGGAGAACTCCACTCGCTCTGACAGGGCTCAATCATCTTGTGGTCCAACAGGTAGCCAAGCTCCTTCTGGATGAGAGGAACTTTCACTGGGTTCACACGGTAAGGAGGCAATTTAATTGGCTTTGCGTCTCCAACATCGACATCATGCATCAACACAGTGGTTCTTCCTGGAGTAGCACGGAACACTTGCGGGTACTCCTGCAGTAATGCCGAAAACTCCTGCCTTTCCTTGGGAGGTAGATGAGAAAGCTTAGTCTGGAGATCATTCATGATATCAGGATTCTTCCCCAAACTATCACTCAGGCTCATGCTGCATGGGAGAACTTCACTTGTAGACTCGGGTGGAACAGCTACAGTGCAGACTGGATTATTTTCGTCCCGCCTGTGATATAACTTTAGCATGTTGATGTGACATAGTTGCTTGCTCTTTCTACGATCTGGTGTGGCGATGACATAGTTGACATCACTGAGTTTCTTCTCCACGAAATAAGGACCACTAAACTTGGCTCGAAGAGGTTGCCCATGAACTGGTAGCAGAATCAACCTGATCTCCTGGCTGAAAGTGGCGTAACCTGGACTTCTTATCATACCAAGTCTTCATCTTCTCCTGAGCAGCTCCTAAATTCTCTCTCGCCAGCTGTAAAGCAGTGGACAGCCGTTCTTTGAGCTTCATCACATACTCCAGCAGGTTGACGTCATCTTCCTCCGACAGCCAGCATTCCTTGAGTAACTTAAGGGGTCCTCTTACTTCATGGCCAAACAGTAGTTCAAAAGGTGAGAAGCCCAGTGATTCATTTGGAGATTCTCTTGCAGCAAACACAACGAATGGAAGACCTTTATCCCAGTCTTTCTGATGTTCCAAACAGTATTTCTTGAGCATCGATTTGAGTGTTTGACGATATCTCTCCAACGCTCCTTCTGTCTGGGGATGGCAAACTGAAGACGTGATCTGGGTGATGCCCAACTCTTTCATTGACTGCTTGAAAACGTTTGACATGAAATTACTTCCCCGGTCTGACTGTACCTATTTGGGCAGACCAAACTTTGTGAAGAACCCTAGCATTTCCTTAACCACGTTCTTTGCTGAGATGTTTCTAAGTGGAATGGCTTCAGGATAACGAGTAGCCATATCAATCATGGTCAACACATAAGAAAATCCTGAAGAAGTCTTAGGAAGAGGGCCCACAATATCCACCAACACACGGGTGAAAGGCGCCTCAAAAGGAGGAATGGGAACTAGAGGTGCAACCTTTTCGGTCTGATTACACTTCCCCACAACTTGACAGGTATGACAAGACTTACAATACCAGGAAACATCCCTGAAGATACCTGGCCAGTAGAAGTGTTTCAAAATGCGTGCCACAGTCTTCCTCACTCCAAGGTGTCCTGCCAAACTGGAATCATGAGCCACTCTAATGATATCCTGCCTACAAACACGAGGGATGACAACTTGATGTACAACCTCCCATTCACAGTCGGCTGATGCTGTTGGGGGTCTCCACTTCCTCATAAGTACTCCTGACTTTACATAATAACAAGTAGAAGCACCGGCTGACTCTTCTTCACTGTAAGCAGAGTTAGCTAGACCTTTCAACTCAGGGTCAGCAACCTGCAACTCAACCAACTCTTGACGAGACAAATTATCAACACTACGGGGTATTGCCTCATCTGGTGAGTGGTCCAAATTAGCAAGAAAAGTGTCAGCTAGGATAACATCATCATCATTATCCTCTAAATCACCAGTAAATTTAGACTTAGCCCTAGTGACAGCACATACAGGGAACACATCAGGGACATCACAATCCTGGGACGCAGCCACTGGCTCACTAGACAACTGAGGAGCTGGACACACTTGACTTCCACCAATATCATTTCCAAGTAAGAAAGTTACACCTGACATTGGGAGTGTCTCAACCAACCCAACCATAACGGAACCATTAGCAAAACCAGACTCTAAATTCACTCTGCACAGAGGGACAGAGAAATAATTATTCCCTACACCTTGTAAGATTACAGTTTCATCAGAGGAATTAACATTAGAGCCTAGAACACTGGTCAGCATAAGGGATTGGCAAGCACCTGTATCACGATATATTTGAACTGATTTCCTGTCATTACTGTCCAGAGGACTGACAAAACCATCAGACAGGAAATTAGCACATGAACTCTTGATAGTGTCACCCACGTTACTGCTCAAAAGAGGAGCTCCATCATGAGAATTTAAGTTACCCCTCAAAGCAGGTTCAGTTAACTCAGTTAAAGAATTCTGGAAACTCTCAAGAATGGACACTAGACCAATTGACTGAATATTTAAAGACTCCTTTTTGTTCACATCACGCTGTCTCCTGAAACATCTCTCCGTAGTATGACCAAGCTTACTACAATAAGTACATTTACTTTTCTTAAATCTAGAGGTGAAGCTGGTATTTACTTCCTGAGAAACATCATCTTTATTCTCTTTCCTGTTACCTGTACTCTGAGTAGAGGCAACGTACTTACTCTCAGCTTTCCCTTTTTCTTTAGAATATCTCTTGTGAGTGAGAACATATTCATCAGCTAAAACTGCAGCATCAGACAAATTATCTATTCTTCTCTCATCAAGATATAGGCTTACATCTTTACTAATACACCTTTTGAAGTCCTCCAGCAAAATCATCTGCTTAAATTTGTCAAAATCAGAATCCACATTCTTAGAATTTAACCACCGCTCTAACAGATCTTCTTTGATTTTTGCATACTCAACATGGGATTGCTTATCTTGCTTGTAAGTTGTCCTAAATTTTACTCTATAGGCTTCAGGAACAAGCTCATAGGCCTTAAGAATCAAGCTCTTAACTACATCATAATTATCAGATTGATCCTGAGGCAAAGATGCATAAGTTACTTGAGCTTTACCGGTGAGAACAGTTTGAAGGAGTACTGGCCAATACTCCTTGGGCCAACTAAAACCTGTAGCTACCCTCTCAAACAACTGAAAATACTTTGTTAAATCAGATTCATTAAAAGGAGGGACAAGTTTAACATTTTTAACCACATCAAAATCATCAGAGCTAGATGATCCAGTTCCACCTTGTTTCATGCGATACTCATGGTCTGCCTGAATCCTGGCAAGTTCAATTTGTGCCTGAGCCTGTACCTGTGCCTCTTGAATACGAGCATTTGCCTCATTAACACGAGACTCCTCCTCCTTAGCCTTAGCCTCCTGCAGGGCTAGCTGTAACTTAGCTAATTCAATCTGCGTTTGCTCATTTGGAGGAGTTACATTAAACAAGCTTTCATTAATCATGTCAACAATTTGATCTTTAGAATGATGAGAGCGAACAGCAATTCCCAATTGTTGAGCAACGAGCTTAAGTTCATTCTTTGTTCTGTTTTCTACATCACACACTGTTTGCACATTTGACAAAAAATCTTTGGCTTCATCAAGTGTAGTAATAGTAGACATAATTAATAAGTAACAGTCACAAAATATCAAGCAATATCCTTATGATAATATCCTGAATATCCTGGCGAGGTCGCCAAATTTATGTTACGGAACAGAGAAAGATAACGTACACTTTAAGTGAGAATACTAAGAGTCACTACTGTCCCGTAAATTTCCAGGTTCAAAACAAAAGAGTTAGGTAAAATTACAAGTTAAAGTTTAATGCTTAAACTAACAACAAAACATTCAGGACTCATAAGGATAATGTAATGGCAAATAAACAGGTTAAATATATGGTTAACTGCAATAGCCTCTATTAACACGAAATTAGCAAGAGTAAATTTATCTAAGTCAGCCCTGATAAAATGAGATACCAGATAATACTCAGTGAATGCCAGATAAATTATTACAGATACAAACTATTATCAAAAATGACTGATATAAAACCCAACATTAATCAAAAACCTCACTAGGCCTAAGAATTAACCTTATGCTACACAGTACAAGAAAAAAATGCAATAACACTTATACTCAAATTACACACAGCTGCTAGATGTTTGGAGATTTCTTGAGCACTCACAATAATAATATCTGTACAGGGGAGGACAGAGATGTGAACAAAATGAGGAGCAGATCTAAGTGGCAATGATGCAGAGACTGAGCTCATTATATAGGGGCCAGGAGAGCTTGATACAACTTGTAAGAAGGACGCGCAAATGAAGCCATGGGGACAAAGAGCTGAAAATCCCGCTCTGAATAACAGAGAGAACGACTTACTCTACTATAACGGTAGAAGGGGGGGACTGAGGCAGAACACGCTCGTGATCAAACATGCAGCATACTGTGCGTTAAAATTACACAAAGGATGATGAAATCATAGGCTATGTAACAACACACACACACACACACACACACACACACACACACACACACACAAACACACACAAACACACACACACATACACAAAATCAACCTCAAGAACACAAATGCTATTAAGAAAAAAACGTTTACCTTCACTGCATACCCTACATGTTGTAATTTATTTAGAGGAGTCGACTGTACTCCCGAGGTGGATGGCAAGCTGATGATAGGGAGAGCTGGAGCTCCCGCTTTACCAGCCCTCAGGACTTGATCGTGACCATCTCTCTTTGCTGAACATTTTCAGTGCTTTCATTTACACAGAGAGTAGGCCAGCATACTCCCTTAATACCTCTACCTTCAACTGTTTGCACCACACTACATGCACGTAAAATATCACACCTTCTATTCGCACTCCCATTAGCAATGGCAGCTGCATTATTACAAGCAAACGAGGCGGTATCTAGGATTGCCACCACCGGCAGGGTAGGGCAGTGACTGTTGCAATTTCCAGTCATGCTCGTCAGCGGGGAAGTGCAGGTGCGGCCATACTCCTCACCAATATCAGTGGTTTTAGCACCAGTCTAAATTCAGTTCATTCTTTCCTTCAGTCCATATCGTCTCTGGCCCTGTTCCTCACAGAACCACAAATCTCTCCCTCTACCGAAATATCCCCATTTTGTTTTCCTGGTTACCAGCTCCTCACAAACTTCTGTAACAAGGGCGGCAACTGTTGTTATATCAAATTTCAATATGCAGTTGACACTGTTTTAAAATTCACTGCAGCTAATTTTGATTATTCATTGTATAAACTAAATTATCTAAATATTACTAGCTATATCTGTGTAGTCTATTGCTCCCCCAATGCTTCTTCAGAACCCAGTGTATTTGACTCCATATCCACACAGTTGAGTAACCTTAACCTTGCCCTTAGCACCGAAATAACCATTTTGGGCAATTTTAACGTAAATAATGGTACATGGTTATTGCCTTCTGCCAGGACTGACGATGCTGGTCTGTCTAGAGTGCGAGCTGTTTGCAGAATCGTTTAATCTCATGCAGTTGGTAAAGCAACCAACCAGAATACCAGATAATCCTGACCATAACGACCATCTCTTGGATCTGTTCCTGACAAATAATCCAGATCAATACAGGATAGAAGTACTGTCACCACTTGGATCTTCTGACCACAATCTCATCAAAACCTCATTAGTGCCCCCCCCCCAAACCTCCTCATTCCGAACCTGTCAGGGTGACCCAATGGCAGTTTGATAGGGCAAACTGGGATGGATTTAGAAATTATCTTGCTGACATTCCATGGCAGTCTTTCTTTTCTAGTGATGTCAATTCTACCCAGGCCCACATTAATGACTTAATACTAGTTGGTATGGATTTATTCACACCAAGTCAACAGTTCACCAAAAGATCGAACTCTGCAAAATGGTTTGATAGCAACTGTGCCAGAGCAACAGCCCAAAAGTCATTAGCATATAACTCTTACTAAAAATAAAAAACACCTGAATCATTGTCAATTTAAAATTGCTAGAAACCATGCAAAAGCTGTATTAATTAATCTCGCTAAATCAAACTTTCTTCAAAACCAAGCATCAAAACTACTTAACAACCCTAATGACGATAGAATATTCTGGTCAGCTCTCAGTTGTTTCAATAAAATTTTTAACTAGTCATCATCCATTTTTCCAACTAAAATCATCAGATGGCAATATTACAAATGACCTGCGTGGGGAAGGAAATATCTTTGCTAATACATTTGCCAGAAATTCTACCATAGAAGAAGTCAGCCAGAACGTCCCAGTACTGGAACTTGACTCTCCCGAAATTGTTCCACTTAAAATACAGACAAGATATGTATAATCCATCCTTGACAATTTACCAACCAACAAAGCTCCAGGCCCAGATGGAATTCCTCCAATTGTTTTGAAAGTGTTCCCCAGAACTTGCCTCTGTTCCAGCTAAATTAGTCAGACTATGCAAAATATGCATACGTACTTCTTCACTCCCTAATTCATGGAAAGAAGCCAATAGCCATCCATTTCCAAAGAAAGGAAGTTCCTCTGACCCCTTTGATCACAGACTAATAATTGTCACATCTCGTGGTAAAATATTTGAAATTTTAATTAATAAGGACATAGTCAAACACCTTGAATCCAACAACTTAATTAGTGAAAGACAATATGGTTCTCGCCATGAAAGATCCACCACTGACATACTCAATCTCCTGACTCATACCATCCATCAATCAATCGACCTAAGTGGAGAAATTCATGCAGTAGCTCTTGATATTTCTAAAGCTTTCGACAGGGTGTGGCGCCGTTCCCTGGTGTCCAAACTCCCTTGCTATGGACTAACGTCTTTTGTACCACTGCCTTCCTCATATCTCAGTGACAGAAAAATAAGAGTGAGAGTAGATAATGTATATTCCAATTTCCACTCAATCAACGCTGGCGCGCCACGGGGATCACTTCTGGTGCCAACCCTGTTCCTGGTTCATATTAATCCCTTATCAGTCCCCGACAGTCCCATCCATTCACATGCAGATGACTCAACACTTCACAGTTCATTCACTCTCAAACACCCATTTACAAACTCTAATATCTCTAACTCTCGACTCAGTACAGCCATCTTCATAAATCACGACTTATCTATGATCAATGAATGGGGACAAAACGACCTTGTCTCATCTAATGCTTGTAAAACCAAATATATACAATTTACTGATAGACAGGTAATGCCAGATTCATGTAATACCTTCAATGCTACTAATATTCCCATCTCCAAAAGTAATGAAATTCTCGGTGTCTCACTCAACACTGCCCTCAGCTGAATCTCTCATGGTAGATCACTTGCTAAAACCGCCTCAAAAAACTTGGATGATTGTATAGGGTCCGTAACTTCCTCACTGACAAACAGTTAGCTATAATTTGTCAGAGTCATGTGCTCTCCCAGCCTGAATATTGCTCACCCTTTTGGAATGGATGTGGAGAGGTTGCATTAAAACAACTAGACAAAACTCAGAACAAAGCTGTTGGACTTATTAATAACCTTGCTATTATAAATAAATATAAATAAACTAACTCATCTACAAGTAAGAAGGAACGTAGCGTCCCTTGTCTTATTTTACAGACATTTTTATGGAAAATAATCAGACGAAGTCGCGTTCGTTGTGCCACCTCTCCATGCCTTCCCTCGTGCTACACGGGCATCTGGAAGTGCTCTTGACTGGAATGTCACTCAGCCATATTGCAGAACTTCTATCACAATTCTTTTATCCGAACTGCATCTCTCTGTAAATCGCTTCTTCCGGAAATGTTTCCCCCTAAACTTCAACCTACAGCTGTTCAGTCCAACTGTTACAGATATTTTATGAATATAGGACGCCAGTAGTCTGATGTATGGATTTTTTTTTTTATTCATTTATTTTTTCCTTCCTCTGTTCTGTTATATATATATATATATATATATATATATATATATATATATATATATATATATATATATATATATATATTCCTTACCTCTCAGAATACAGTTCGACGGAGATGTATACATATAATTCAGGTAAATGAATGATATAACGAGACGGAGCATGATAAAATAAGGATCAAATACAAAAAATAAATTCTATTTTTAAAGAAAATGAGAGAGAGAGAGAGAGAGAGAGAGAGAGAGAGAGAGAGAGAGAGAGAGAGAGAGAGAGAGAGCACTGGGATTATGGAAGTCCCATGCAATGTATCTTAATCAACATGGTAATCATTTATATAAATGAAACTTTCAGAAAATAAAATATTCAACACGCCAAAAGTACTTGCTAGCGACTGAGCTTTGCAAAATATAATGATTAGTAAATACCTGTATAATAGCACTAATTTGTTAATAAAGGAAATAGCAGGCATCAACTATTAGTACATATGAATATAAAGGTAGTACTCACTCATTATAAAAAAAAAAAAAATGCAATTTCGTTTTGAATACATCTCTTGGAGATCATTTTCATGACATGGTTTGAGGCTACGTTCATTTATGACCCTACTGCAAACTCTGCGGTAGTTACGAGAGAGAATATATATATATATATATATATATATATATATATATATATATATATATATATATATTATGCAGGGAGATTTGCCAGTTAAGTAGTCTCGTACCTTCGTGACGTTTCTGGTACCGTAAGTTTCGGTACGAGTCGTCAGAGTTGCCAGTTTGCCTGGTGTTTGTGAGCGTAGTTATTTCGTAGGTTAAACATTCATTTATTTTTGGTTTCTTTTTATAATGTTCTATTTAAATGACTGCTTGTTGAATTATGTAATTTGAGTTCGTATGGCTAATGATTAAGAGTATTATGAAATGTAAGACAACTCTAGAATGTTTTGATGTCTCGTAGTTGGTAACTGTTGTTGCTAGGGGCTGATGCAAGACAGTATGTCCTAGAATGATAGAGAAGTAGAAGTTACAAGAGTAATGCAAGCTTATATAAGGATGGGGAAGAGCTTAGTTAGTCAGTCAGTTTGGAGTTCTTAGTCGGGTTTCACGTCAGTTTGTGTGAAGTGCAGTCGGTTTTGGTGCAGTGCCAGTGTCAGTGAAGGTTGTATATTTTTGGTACTTGTGAAAACAGTGGCAAACAGTGACGGGTTATTGACGTTTGTATATCAGTGGAACTTGAGAAGACAGTGAAGTGTATTAAGTGTAATTACTGTCAGTGAAGATTATTTTCAGTACTTGTGTAATAAGTGAAGTGTTAGCAAGCATTTGTACTAACTGTGAAGTGTTGTTAAACATTAAGTGTAACTGCAATCAGTAAAGTGTGTATAACTCCAGTGCTTGTGAGAACAGTGAAATTGAAAAGCATTAAGTGGAATTATTTGGAAAATAAAACACAGTGAACTTTAAGGAGCCAGTGTTTATTTTCGCCTCAGCTGATCTTGTGTATTGCACACCTAAAGGCTGACCATAAGAAGAACAACTCACTGAGCAACGTCCTTCCTGTACTGTACTACTGCTGTTGGAGCCTGTGGCAGTGTGGGGACTGGGACGTAACACTTGTGTCAGGAGTGGGATTATTCAGGGCTGCAGTGAGTCTAATCTTCGACATGGAGCAGTAAGTCATCAAGGCAAGAGGCCATGCTAGGCAGGAAGAGGCATCGCTGGGTGGAATTATGAAACTATTACAAGCACTGAGTGAAGGACAGGAAAAACTCCAAGCACAATTACAAGCACAGAGTGAAGGACAGGAAAAACTCTAAGCACAGTTAGAAGCACGAAGTGTTCAACTACTGGCAATGATTGAAGGAGAGAAAGAAATCAAAGAACAATTGCAGGCACAATGTGAAGAACAAAAAGAACGATATGAGCAACTTCAAGAGGCATCAGAGGAACAACAGAAGAAAGTACAACCGTGGATGCAAGGGCAGCTACATGCATTCATGGGGGAAATCAAGGAAGAACAGCAACAGCTTAAGGAGGAAGTAGATGCCGAGCTAGAGCAGCAGAAGTTTGAGGTAAGCAATAATGTGACAGAGTGTAAACAGCATGTAGATGGACAATTGAAGACAGTTAATGAGGAAATAGTGACGGAGTGCAAACAGCATGTGGAAAACCAGCTGAAGATTAGTGAGGGAATAGTGACAGAGTGCAGACAGCATGTGGACAACCAGCTGAAGATTAGTGGGGGAATAGTGGCAGAATGCAGACAGCATGTAGACGACCAGCTGAAGTCAATTAATGACGAAATAGTGACGGAGTGCAGACGGCATGTAGATAACCAGTTGAAGCATGTAGTCAATCATGAGAAGATAATTAATGAGAAAATTGAGGCTGTAGAGAAATATTGCACTGCTGAGTCTCAGGTTAGTGTACAGGGAGTGTATGAAGGGAATGGACAGTGTATGGTGAGTCTTGACGGATCCCGGGCAATAATCAGAATGCAGAAGTTGTAAGTCCTGGATTTAATTATGATGCCCCAGTTTTTAGGCCCCAAACCAGTGAAGTGCATGGCTATAATGGGGATCCAATTAAAGAGAAACCTCAAGAATTTGATGGTAGTGTATCTTGGGAAGCTTACCGTGCACAGTTTGAGTTACTTGCAGATCAGAATGGTTGGGATGATAAGAAGGCTGCAGAAGACCCACCACTGAAGAAATGCAGGAGAACCTTGATGAATAGTGTGAGAGAAGACAGGACAGATGACATGCAGTGTAGTAGGAATGGGAATCATAGGAAGAACTGCAGCTGTACTGTAGTGACGGAGCTGGCGTCGGACGAAGAAGACCCAGGGAGGATGCAGATGGAGTGTGCAGATTTGCAACCGGTGCTGGAGTGGCTGCAGCAGAGTGCAGTACGACCATCATTGGGAGGAGTTTCCAGGTTGGGTCCTGCGACCAAGAACTGCTGGAATCAGTGGGACCTTCTTTGTTGCAACGGACTACTGGAGCGTCAGTGGGAGATGCCCAATGGCCTCAGTGAGTGTTGGCAACTGGTGGTTCTGAAGAAGATGAGGTCTGAGATCTTGGATAAATCCCATAGCCAGATCACTAATGGGCACCTGCGAAGCCGGCTGCGACATAAGTTCTACTGGATTGGCATGCGTCAGGATGTTGAAGAGTGGTGTCGGACCTGTGATGTGTGCTGTCAAGAAGAGGACCAAGACCTTCCTGGAGGAGTGGACTATGTGGGGGAACAAGGACATCGTCTGAAGCGGCATAGAAGAAGACCTGATAAGTTGAAAGATTATTTTGTGTATAGTTAGATGTTTCATTAGAATTAAGGTTTATGTTTATGTATGTGTATATTGTTTAGTTTTGTCGGGACGACAAAGAACTAGGGAGGGGGTAATGTTATGAAGGGATATTTGCCAGTTAGGTAGTCTCGTACCTTCGTGACGTTTCTGGTACCATAAGTTTCGGTACGAGTCGTCAGAGTTGCCAGTTTGCCTGGTGTTTGTGAGCGTAGTTATTTCGTAAGTTAAACATTCATTTATTTTTGTGTTCTTTTTATAATGTTTTATTTAAATGATTGCTTGTTGAACTATGTAATTTGAGTTCGTATGGCTAATGATTAAGAGTATTATGAAATGTAAGACAACTCTAGAATGTTTTGATGTCTCGTAGTTGGTAACTGTTGTTGCTAGGGGCTGATGCAAGACAGTATGTCCTAGAATGATAGAGAAGTAGAAGTTACAAGAGTAATGCAAGCTTATATAAGGATGGGGAAGATCTTAGTTAGTCAGTCAGTTTGGAGTTCTTAGTCGGGTTTCACGTCAGTTTGTGTGAAGTGCAGTCGGTTTTGGTGCAGTGCCAGTGTCAGTGAAGGTTGTATATTTTTGGTACTTGTGAAAACAGTGGCAAACAGTGACGGGTTATTGACGTTTGTATATCAGTGGAACTTGAGAAGACAGTGAAGTGTATTAAGTGTAATTACTGTCAGTGAAGATTATTTTCAGTACTTGTGTAATAAGTGAAGTGTTAGCAAGCATTAAGTGTACTAACTGTGAAGTGTTGTTAAACATTAAGTGTAACTGCAATCAGTAAAGTGTGTATAGCTCTAGTGCTTGTGAGAACAGTGAAGTTGAAAAGCATTAAGTGGAATTATTTGGAAAATAAAGACAGTGAACTTTAAGGAGCCAGTGTTTATTTTCGCCTCAGATGATCTTGTGTATTGCACACCTAAAGGCTGACCATAAGAAGAACAACTCACTGAGCAACGTCCTTCCTGTGCTGTACTACTGCTGTTGGAGCCTGTGGCAGTGTGGGGACTGGGACGTAACAATATATATATATATATATATATATATATATATATATATATATATATATATATATATATAAGACTCGCGAGGACAAGGGCGAAAAAAGAATCGGAATACTGGAAAGCGAATGGGAGAGTGAGATAGAATAAGGGCTGAGTGGAAAAAAAAAAAAAAATGGTATATGTCGATAGCGTTGGTGTGAAAATGAATCATGAAGGGGAAGAGGTGTTGAAAATGAACACATCAAAATGAAGGAAAGAATAAGATTTTACAAAGGAAATGATAATTAGGGAGGAAACTGAAAGTCAGAATGAGAGAGAGAGAGAGAGAGAGAGAGAGAGAGCAAACTAAACGTGAAAAAGGCAGAAGGAAAAAAAAGAAGTTACAAAAAAGAAAGAAAGGATGATGACAGTGAAATAAAGAAGAAAGGTATATATAAGTGAGAAAAGAGACCGAGGAAAATTGAAATGAGAAAAAAGAGAAAGGAAGATAAAGGTAAGAAGAAAGATAAAAGGGAGAAAAAAGAAAGAGAGACAAAATTGAGGAAAGAAAAATAAGGAAGATAAGAATGAGAAGAGAGAACGGTAGGATAAAACTAAGAAGAAAAAGGAAGATATAAGCGAGAGAAAAGAAAGGAAGATGAAGTGAGAAAGAAAACAAAAGTGAAACAAAAGTGAGAAAAAGATCAAGAGAAAATTTGAGAAAAAAGAGAAAGGAATATAAATTTCAGGGAGAGGGGAAAGGAAGATAAAAATGAGGAAAAAGAAAGGTGGCTAAAGGGAAGAAAAACGTGAAGAGAAAAAACAAAAAACAAAAAGAGAAAAAGGAGAAACATGAGTAAAGGGATTGTGAAAGCAAGAGACGCAGCTGCTTAAATGAGAAAGAATATGGTGGTTATTGTGAGACGTATTTGGTAGAGCGGCATGTGTAGTAAGCGGTCCCGTAACAACTCTTCCTTAGCGATTAATCCTACATACCACAACCGATCATCCTCTTGATAGTTATCTGTGGACAATTTCGATAAAAAAACGATAGAAAGGTAACAACAGAATATTTAAGGTGCAGTAGTGCGAATAAATCACTAAGGATGCAGTGCTACGAAGCCTCCTGTGCCACAGGACATATTTTGAATTGACAACGAGCAATAAATTATAGGGCGTCGATTAATTTCCCTGAGCAATTACAAGCAGGTGTTCTGTCAAGCCATTAATTTGATGCGGAATAATTAATGGTGTTAGCTAAAGAGTAGTGAGACGGTAAATAGATAGGTATTAATATGTTTGCTCTTAAATGTGTGTGTGTGTGTGTGTGTGTGTGTGTGTGTGTGTGTGTGTGTGAGCATTTAAAGTAACCTTACACACAGTCCCTGTCCGTACAGCAAACGTTTAAGAGATTGTAATATTCATAATAATTATTTCTGATACCCTTAATTTCTAAATATCTTACGGGGCAGGAAGGAGAGAGGTATAAATACGTAGTGTATTAAATAATTTCATATTTTTATTAGGAATCTATTTAACACCAAACAACACTCATTAATCTCTCTCTCTCTCTCTCTCTCTCTCTCTCTCTCTCTCTCTCTCTCTTGTCTATCCATAGTTTAAAATTCTCGCACTGTTTAGCACCATGTTTCCTCTTACACACTTCAGCCTCACTCGTAATCTCTTCTCTCTCTCTCTCACCTTTTCAAACATCACTCAGATCTTGTTCATCCCCTACCCTCCTCTCTCTCTCTCTCTCTCTCTCTCTCTCTCTCTCTCTCTCTCTCTGTATTTTTGTTACCAGTAAGCGGTCATGTTCAGCTTATAAGATTTATTTAACAGGATGAGATGTACAACCTCTATCAACCCTATTACGAGACGTCAGATCTAAATTCCACAAAATCTCATAGACGTCAGTAAAAATTTATTTTAAAAAAATCACCAATTTCTAGAGGAAATTTAAAGAGACGACCCTTCACGTGGATGATTACGTCAAATATAAAGTTGGCTGATTACAAGTTGCGGATGAAGTTACTGACGTGTGGGTAAGAAAACAGACTAAGATGTATGGTGTGATAGGGGAATAATACCACGCATAATTAATGAGCCAAACAGTTAGTTAACTACAGTTAATTAGGGTATGTTGCTAATTAGCTAGGTATATATGTAAAATTTTGTGGTAGGTGGGGGCGTTCATCATCTACTCACTCGATGTAGTGCTGCTCCCGGGTGTCTGTCCTTTCCTCTCCTCCATCCTTCTTTCCTTCCATCCTCTTTTGTCTTTCTTTCCTTCATTCTTTCCTTGTCCTTCTGCCTACGGGTGACCTTACACTCCCTCTTCTGTCTTTCTTTCCTTCTATCTTTCCTCTTCCTTCTGCCTGTGGGTGTGTGGCAAACCAAATGGTTTCCTGTACACCAGGAAACCATTTATTACGCTGGGTGGTAACCATATAACCAAACTTTGGCGCCTGGTGGTTTAGTGGGTAATTGCATCGCTCCAATCGGATTGAGCAGGTGAAGGTTTATATTATATCCAAGGGATGGTTGGGGTTTATTGTTCACGTAATGCCTCTGAGGGATGAGTGCGGCTGATCACTCTCATCTTAAATGTCAGGACCAACGCCTAACCCCGGGCTCCTACGCTCCTCATGGGGCAACGTAGGATTGAATGATGGTTGGATGGATGGATATATATAAAATTAAATTGTTCTTTAGTGAGTTATAAATCACTATAAAGTAAACTAGGTTCGTGTTCTCGTCCAATAAGGAATGTACACCTCTCTCTTAGCGATTTTTTCTTTGGTCATAAGAGATTGATATCCTTTTATACGGTATGTATGAAAAGTATGGCGATGTTGGATGGATTTATATAATACGGAAGAGAGTACTGTTTAATAAACAAAATAAATCGCTAACAAAGAAGCGTTAGGGTGTTTCTTCAAGCAACGAGAACAAGAGCCCAAGTGTGTTCGTCACACACACACACACACACACACACACACACACACACACACAGAAGCGAGCGCGCACATATTTATATGAGAGAGAGAGAGAGAGGTACGAGAAGAAAGGGTAATGAATGGACTGGCATGACAAAGTTGTAGTGAAGGTGATGGATGTTGACTACCTGAATGATGGGTTTGTGGTCACTAATGATGATTGTGGGGATATTTTCCTGACTGTTTCTAGAGAATGGAAGACGAGACTGACTAGGAGAGTGAATGAGGTGGAAGGAGAGGATGGGGAGATATCTGAAAGATGGTTTGATTTGGTGGAAGGGAAGCCTGAAGGCGGACAACAACGTGAAAGAGACGATTTTCTCCTGGCCATCACATCTGGGTTTAAGGAGTCTCGGTATGTATGGGTTTTTGTGGTGGACGGCAGTAGGGTTCGTGTGTGTGTGTGTGTGTGTGTGTGTGTGTGTGTGTGTGTGTGTGTGTGTCTCATTAATATAAAATTAAAGTAAAACGCACGGGCGGTATTAATATCTCTTCAAGTCGAAATAGTTGAACGGTTTGGAGGTGAAAAGTAATTGCCAAATAAGGTTACTGTGAATATATAAGTAAAAAATCAGTTACATTTACTGTATACTTTACCAAAACAGAACATGATCTTTTTAAACCTACCTATTTATCGTTATTTTTAATGCATCCTGTTGTAGCATCATCATCGTCATCATCATCATCGTCGTCGTCATCATAATCGAAAATAATCATTCAAGAGAGAGAGAGAGAGAGAGAGAGAGAGAGAGAGAGAGAGAGATGATTTCTCCCTGTCAGCGGAAATGACTAAAGCGGCTATAAATATTTAACAGCGAATGCTACAGCTTCGACTATCGACCACAGCTACCACAAATTTTCAGCAACAACCACAATCTTGAGCCACCACAACGACTGCCACTGTAGCTGCCATCACTACAGCTTTCATTACAACTACCTCAGCTGCCATTATCTACCACCACTACCACCCTCATCACAGTCTACATTATAACCATCACCATCATTTTCACCACAACCACTAGTGTGTCAATCGCTGTATCACCTGACTTACCACAACTACAACAACTACTATTATCAATGCCATCCAACCACATCTGCCACCACCACTACCACAACCAAATAATGCCTTCCACAAATACCACCATTAAAGGTACCATAACTACCATCACAAGAATATTTTTATACAACTACCATAAGTTTTTTTTTTTTTCCACAACTACCATCGTTATTATTTCTACTGTAGGCACCACTGTATGGTCTCTCATCCACCACAACTACCTCTCTACCACAATTCTCGGTCCTACTAAAACTCCCAAAGTTTTTGCAAGTACCAATATCACAACTGCCACAACTACCGCAATTACCACCATTATAACGTCTGCCACAACTACAATCATCCATGCAAACCGATTTATGTAAAGAAAAAAAAAAACGCAGAGCAATAACACATCCATATCCATTCCGACAGTAACCTTACCCAGCCATCAGTCTCTCTCTCTCTCTCTCTCTCTCTCTCTCTCTCTCTCTCATACCACCATTACCACACCTACCACTACAACTAAAATGACCAACACTACCATCACAATCGCCTCATCCACCACCACAACTACCACTTCCTCTACGACCATTAACTATGTTTATTTCTCGATAATGACTCCAGGAAAGGTCGCATAAAACACAAGAGAAAAAGAAAAATGAAAGAAAGAAAAGAAAAGGAAGCAGAACTACAACAAAGCATAACGAAAATAAAATTGACGGCCAAAAAACAAAATGAAAATATGCAAAACACGAAAATAAGAAATAGTACACAAACATGGAAACAAACATCTCACACCTAATCCCCCTCTCTCTTCACACCATCTGTCTCACACAAACACCTCATTTGTCATAGTCATTACGTCGCACACATTCGCACCCACACGAACATTCCATTTCTCTCTCTCTCTCTCTCTCTCTCTCTCTCTCTCTCTCTCTCAAGCAAAAAATTAGTAAAATTCATGTCTTTGCACTCGGAAGGAAAAAACAAAACAAAACAACGATTACAATGGTTTGGCTGTGGTTTTTGTTGTTTTTGTTATTTTATCTAATTGAGGTTTACTGCTTATGTGGTTGAGAGAGAAAGAGAGAGAAATTAACTGTATCGACGTTGCTAGGAGTGAGTTAAGGAATAAATAGGATGAACTAAGTTGTAAGAATTATTATTATTATTATTATTATTATTAATCATATCGTGATCAAATATTATTATTTATTACCGTTGTCATTATCATCATCATAATTATTAAACTCACGGCTTCTGTGACTCAGCAGCCCAGTTTATTTTTGTGACTTTATGTGGAACAGAAGGTATTCGTCACACACCACAAAGCCAGCCAGGAGACAGAGCGTGTGCAGTGTTGCCAACTGTAGGGACATGTCCCTAAACGCAGGGACTTTTGACTGATTTTAAAGGCGTAGGGACGTAGGGACGAAATTCCTAAAAACATAGGGATTTTGGGCATTCATTTATATTTAGTATATTATTCTGAAATAAAAGAAATGAAATTTTGTGTAATTCATACAATTATAAAGTCAATTTTGCTCTTCAGGATGATGAAAGTAATAATCATTTCAGGAGGAGGTGCCTCTCCTTTAATAAAACTGCATTTGCTGAGCTAAAAAAAAAAAAAAAAAAAAAAAATTGTCTCTCTTTGATCCTCTGTTTAAGGAAATGAAATTCATATCTCCTAAGATTGCATTGGATTTTGATGCTAGAAAGAATCTACCTAAACTAGACAATTTAATGATGAAATATGGACATATGTGAGAATCTCAGAGTGATATTCAGCAAGAGTGGGAGGATCTTCCAGCATATTTCAGTGCTGATGAACGTAGCCTACTTCTTAAGGAAAGCTGTGAAGAATTTTGGGTGGATATTTCCAAGTTACAGATTTTTTCAGACCAGTATGTTTTTGAGATCCATGCTTCTCTAGCTAAACTTATCCTAACTTTGCCACATTCCAATGCAGAAGCCGAGAGGATGTTCTCTCTAATGGGGGATGCAAAGACAAAAAAGAGGAATAGGATAGGACCTGAGTTATTGGACTTCTTACTCTTTATCAGTTGTATTATGAAAACAAAGGATAAAACTGTCTTGATTTTGCAAAGCAGATTGAAGAGAGGCATTTGGCACTTCATGACTAACATATGTATGACCAAAATAGGTAAAGCTTTGTTTTCTGTCCATTCAGGCCTTTAGTTATACTTTTGTGTTCATTATTATAATGAAGGTGATCTGTTTGTGAATGATGAAAGTTTTATAATTTGTTTCAAGGAATATGAGAAAAAAAATATTAAAGCAAGTAACTTACTTTCCATTAGTAAACTAAGTTAAAGGATAAAACTGTCTTGATTTAGCAAAGGGGATTGAAAAGAGACATTTGGCACTTCATAACCAACAGATGTATGACCAAAAAGAGTAAAGCTTTGTTTTCTGTCCATTCAGGCCTTTAGTTATACTTTTGTGTTCATTATTATAATGAAGGTGATCAGTTAACGAATAATGGAAGTTTATAATTTGTTTCAAAGGAGATGAGAATAAATATTAATCCATGGAGCCTACATTATTATTCACTTCTCAATTAAAACCTGCATTTCTTAAAATATAAGTTTATTTAATGTAGGGACAGGCATAGGGACTTTGCCATTGTATGCAGGGACATGTGGGGACTTTTTGTGACATCTTTAGGGATATTTGGACCAAAAATCAATTTTTGGGTTGGCAAACACTGGGCGTGTGTGTTGCGCAATCCCCAGGCCCTGTCTTCCCCCTTACTATTTTTTAATCAGCCCATATAGGGCAAATGTATGGCCCGGCCTGCACTATAGGTGCAGGATATCTTTAAACAACAGCAGCAACAACAGAAGGTATTTTCCTTACGATGAGATGATTAATGGTGACAACGACTACATGTGTGTGTGTGTTGCTCCAAAGAATGGAATCGTCTGGAGTTAGTTATGATGGTAGCCTTGTCCTGAACATGGAACGGTTAACTCATAGTTCTGTCCCAAACACCTCGCGTTAACTACGTGATAATAGAAATACCCCAATAGCAGAATAGACCACCACTTACCCTTTTAGTATCGTAAAATGCGTACACCGTTACTTGTTACCGTAGCCATAAACCCACAAAATTTTATATGCTTTGTAATAAGAATAAAGACTTGACTTGGGATAGAAAAGCGAGAGAAAGATAAGAAGTAGTAAGAAAACAGTGTGGGGGAAGTGAAGAAAGTCAGAGAAAGTGTGGGGGCTGTCCCCATTGCTGTGGCTGATCATGTTCTTGTTTGTTTATATATAGATTTTCGCTGCTCCCGTCTCAATATTTTATTTGTGCAAGAGAGGGCTTGATGGCTTGCAGGTGTCCTCATATGTGGTATTGTGTTTGGTGAAAATGTGGCATTCACTTTTGTTTTCATCTGTTGTTTATTTATTTATTTATTTAGTTTTTTATTCTATTTTATTTATCTATTTATTTTTTTTTTCTTATTGACACAAACATTCATACATCTTTTTTATCTGTTTATTTATTATTTTATTTTATATATTTTATATATTTCATATATTTGGAGGGCCGATTCCACTTATTTGGTCTCGGTTACACCTCATCTTTTTATTTATTTATTTATTTTTTATTTTATTTTATATATTATATATTTGGAGGGCCGATTCCCCTTTTGGGTTTCGGTTACACCTCATCTTTTTATTTATTTATTTACTTTTTGTTTTATTTTATATATTTGGAGGGCCGATTCCACTTATTGGTCTCGGTTACACCTCATTTTTTTTTTTTTTTTTTTTCCCAGGAGGGGAGAGCTGAGGCTGACAAGTTTATAGCCTCGGGGTCTGGGGTAGTAGGATGGTAGGGTAATGGTGGGGGTGGTGGCCTAACGGGTTCTTGGGGGGAGGGTGGGAGAGGCAAGGGTAAGGAGGGTAAGGTAGAGAAGGAAAGGAATGCGGTAGTGAAGACGGGAAAGGAATGCGGTAGTGTAGGCGGTGTAGCGGGGATTATAGCGGGGTGGTGGGGGATTAAACGGGCGGGGATTATAGCGGGGTGGTGGGGGATTGAACGGGCGGGGATTATAACAGGGTGGTGGGGGATTAAACGGGATAGGGATTTACGGTGTGGGGATTAGCGGAGTAGGAGGGTTTGGTGCTTATATTTCTGTTCATTAATGTACCTTTCTTTCTTTTTCAGGCTGTGTATAAGGGGTCTGGATCTTCTTCCAAATTATGCAGGGAGCTGGGGAACCACTGGTGCGTCCGCCTATATTCTCCGTTGATAAATTGTTCAATACTCCCGGCCTCTTCAAGTGTTGTCCATATTTTAGTTGCTCTTTTGTGTACTCTTAGGTTTAATGGATTTAGCTTGCAGTTGTTATGTAGCTGGATGGTAGTGTGATCGTAAGGGTAGCGATCATTATATACAAACCTTAGAGCTTTGTTTAGTATCCCTTGATGTTTAAGTTTCTGTGTTTTTGATATGATGTTTAGTGGCACTGGAGGGTATTCGAGGACTGGGAGGAGGAACGCTTTTACTAGGTGAGTTTTAATTTTAACAGATAGTGAACGGAAGCGGTATAGATTTCATAGTATGATTTTGCCTCAGTTATATTATTCGCCTGTTTAATGATACCTCTGGAGGTGATGGTGAGGCCCAGCATAGTACCCTCATTAGTAGTATTTATCATATTCCCGTCTACAATGATATTCCGCATGTTGAACTGTGCTATAGGAATTATTTTGAATTTATTTTGATTTGTTCTGATCTTCCATAGTTTTTCATAATCATTTATTCTTGCGATTTCTCGGGATATTTTATTGCCCATCATGGCCTTCGAGCGTCCTGGGTATGTTATTATTTGTGTGACATCGTCGGCATACATTATATCGAGGCAGTCATGTGGGGGAAGGGGCATATCTCTCGTGTACAAGATGTAAAGGGTGGGAGAGATGACGCTTCCTTGTGGCACCCCGCTTTCAAGTTGTATTATGTCCCCTATTTTGTTCTTATGTTTTATTCGTGCCGTCCTATCAGTAATGAAATCACACAGGAATTTTTCTAGTATTAATGGAAGGTCAAGTTGTAAGAGTTTACGTTTAAGGCCATCATGCCAGACTTTGTCGAATGCCTTACTGACATCCCGAAGGACCAGGCAGCATTGATGTTTATTTGACAAAGTCTGGGCAATGGTTTCATACGCGATGGCTATGGCTTTTGTGGTGTCATGGCGTGGTCTAAAGCCATACTGTCTTGGATTGTGCAGTCTGTTTGTTTCCAGGTAATGTCTAAGTCTGTTATTTATTATCCTTTCAAACATTTTCCCAGGAACTTCCAGCAGTGAAATGGGTCGAAAGTTTGCTGGCGTCATGGTCTTTTTGTTGGACTTGGGAATTAAAGTTATTATGGCTTCCTTCAGCCGCTCTGGGTAATAACCGGCTGATAATGAAGCATTAAATATTTCTAGGAGTCTTTCAATTAATGTCTGGGAGCACTCTTGAATTACTTGTTTGTTTATTCCTGATCTTCCCGGTGCGGTGTTTCTGGTTTTAATAACAACTGCTCTGAGTTCAACAATAGTGATAGGTCTGATGAGGGGGTTGTCATGCGTCAGTCTGGAGAAGTCTGCTGTGTCATGTGGGTATGTCCTGTGTCTGTTGTCGTGTAAAAGTTGTAATATTCTGTGTTCATTGTCATCGTCAAAGTCGTCGTTTTCGTCATCAGTGATGCGGAAGACATCTCTCCAGTGTTGAGTGAAAAGATTCAGCTGGTCTTGGGTGTCATGAATTTTTTTACCTTGTTCATCTGTGATGTATGGAGTGGGTTGTTTGTCTGTTCCTTTAAGTAGTCTTATTTCCTTCCAAAATGTTGCAGGGTCTTGATATTTATTTGTCAACTGTAAAATTTTGTGGTTCCAGTGATCGTTGGTGAGTCGTCTGCAAAGTGTTTTTATTTGTTCTTGTATGTGTCTGTATTCACGGTATTCGTCATATGTCAGTCCTTGTCGTCTGGCTAGGTTGTACAGTCGTGTGTATTGTGTCTGCAGTGCTTGTAATTCAGGTGAGTGTCTCTGTGCGTTTATTATTCTTGTTGTTGTCATGGGTATTGAGGCCGCAATCCCCGTCTTAATTGTCGAGAACCACTGTTTTAACGCTGTGTCTATGTCCTCTAAAGTCGTGTTGTCAAGTGGGGTTGTGTCTGGGAGGGCATTCTCTGCTGTAGTCCTGAAATTATTCCAGTCAGCTAGTCGGTAGTTTAGTCTGGGTGATGCAGGAATATGAATGGGTGATGATGAGATTGTCAGGATAATGGGTATGTGGTCAGAGGTGGTAATGGGGCCAGGTTGTGAGTATATGTGATGATGTGCCTGATTATTAGTCAAAATGATGTCAGGTGAAGTGGAGCAGTCTTGTCTAATGAATGTGGGGAAGCTAGGTCCAGCATGAATTGCCCTACCATTGTTAATGAATGTCATGATGTTTCGTCCTACTGTGTTGTCATATCTGTCTCCTAGTGCTGTGTGTTTAGCGTTAAGGTCACCTAGTAAGTATGTCGGGTCATTGTCATACAGTAATTTATGGGCGTCTGGGAAGGAGAGGAATGGTCGTCGGGGGGGAATGTAAGTAGTCGCTATTTGTATTGGTCCAGTCGTTGTCTGTATAGTTATGGCAAGGAAGTCAGTAATAAAATCGTCATGTAATTTATATGTCAGCCCATGTTTGATTGCGATAGCAGACCCATCACTATTCTCGCCACAAGTGTTTCTTTTATGAACAGTGTAGCCATAGATTTTAAGGCTATCACTGTCCTTGACTCCATGACTATTAATAAGTATAATATCGGGCTGTATTGTTTTATAGACAGTTATCAAGGTATGTTTGTGAGTGGCCCACTTCAAGACATTGTGTTGAATACCTTTGATGGTGTTCATAACTGTGGCTTATTGGAACGTGTGGTCCTTGCTGGTCTGGTGGAGGCTTCATGAAAGATATGTGGGAGTGTTTTTAGTTTGTTTTTGTCTACTGAGAATGTAGAACAAGTCTGTATATCGATTTTGTTCTCAGTGAAAAGACGGTAGATTGCGTCATCTTCCAGTTTTGTGTCATGCCTGATCTTAATGACGGCTTTCTTTATTGAATGTGCAACATCTACTTTATTCATTCTACCGTTTGTGAGCTGTTGTATGACTGATGGTATGCTGATTAGGGTAATTTCTCCCAGTTGTTTTGCATTTGTGTTGTCATGGTATGAGGTAGCCCCTGTCATTTCTGTTGTGTTTATTTGCTCGTGATCATTCTCATTTGTTTGTTGTTGTTCATGCTCCTCCTCATCTGAGTCAGTATGAGATTCATCAGTAGAGACATCTGTGGTATCAGAGGTAATAGAGTGGCTTGGTGATGGAGAACGGGAATGGTGGGTAGGAGAGTTGTTATCCAAATCTGGGTGGGGGGTTTGTGCTCTCTGTGGTTTGTTGGTATGTTGGGAAGTGCTATGAGTGTCATTGTCATTGTGTGTGTTTGAGTTATTAGTGCTGGCAGATGAGGTGTTTGTTGCGTTTACAGAGTTTAGTTGTTTGTTGATTATGTCCTTTGAAGGGGGATTGTTAGGAGCTTTTACTGTGGGGACTCCATTTTCTTTGAACAGAGTATTGAGTATAGTGGCATATGTTCCTGGTTGTGCTGCATTATGGACATGTGCCTCATATATGCAATAAAGTATAGTGCTGGGAGGAACAGGAAGTTGTGGAAAGGCTGTGTTGTTTGCATTCGATGGGCTAGTGCTGGAAACAGAAATAACAGCACTGTAGGTTCGGGTTTGGTTGGTTTGTTGCTGCCGTTGTTGTTGTTCTGCTGTCTTCCTTTTTTCCTGTACTGCCTTTTTTTCTCTTGGGACATGCCATTGCAGTAGTAGCATGGTTCCCCTTGCAGTTTACACAGGTTTTTGTGTGGGCTTTGCAATCTTTCCAAATATGCTCACTGCTGCTACACAGTGAGCACACTTGGAATTCCTTGGGCTGTGGGCAGTCTTTAGTCAGGTGTTCCTCCACAGCATAACATTTATAGCAAGTCATGATCGGGTAGAATTGTTCCTGCTTTATTCTGTGGCTAGGAACACTTAGGTAGAACATTTTAAGTCCAGAATCAGTAGCTTTTTCTGCTAGAGCAACTTGTTTAAATGTTACTTTAATGGTTTTTGATTTAGGGAATTTGTAAACATCCTCAACGTCATCTTCCTGCAAGTATTGATTGCAGGTGGCTATTTCTTTCTTGATTTCTGCCTCATCATTCTCGTATATTATGTCATCCACATTTTTGATGACTACAGACTTCTTCACTCTTAGTTGTGGTGGTATTTCTGGCTCATACCCTTTAGCAACAAGATCTTGGTTGCATTCACCGGTGAGCAACTTGTCTGCATTCTTTTCATCACTGATGAGCAGAATCAAAGAGTCATTGGTAGCAATTACTTTATATGTTGGGATGTTGTGCTGTGACAGCAGCTCCAACTGGGTACTGCGAAGTTTGCTGTTTCTATGCTTTATTTTGATTCTAGGCATGTTGGCATGTTGATCAATACCTAAAACTTCAGGTCTTCTCGCTCCCTCTTGAAGGGAGTGATCACGTGCGAGGCCGTAAGAGGCCTAAAAAGGTATGTAGAATTCAGGCACGCAATCTGAAGTAGAATTTAGTTTAGAAAAACTAAGTTAGGGCTGCCACAGAACTAATTTGCTATGCAAATTAATTCCTACAGCAGACCTAACAAGTTAAATTAAACTAAATATCGGAAAAAAAAAAAAAAAATGGAGGGAAAAAACTCGGCCAACACAAACCTACCTACAGTAACGGGGGTAGGTTTCCCCGCCCTCTAAAGGGCGCCGAGGGAGCCCCGTCACTGTCCCGTGAGGGACATGCCTAATCCTAACCCTATCAGAAATTGCCGCCCTCACCGCCTCCTTTAACCAGGCCCTAAAGGCCCCCCTTCATGGAAGTGCCCTGCGGCACCCCTTCAGGGTTCGGCGTCGTACTACGGTGAGGGACACTACACGGCAGGCCGAGAAACAAAAAAAAAAGACAAAGGAGAGAGGCTCTCCAAAAGCTTAACGAAAAGTTGTGCAAAACTCGGAAATAGTCAGGCAGTGGCGAGAAACTCTAGGGAGAGTGAAACCTGATTTCACTAACACCCGGATACAGAGTTGTTGTTGGGAGAGCTGGGGGAAGAGGTGTTGTCGCCACGGCTGCCAGACATAGAATGAATTACCACCAGAATAAATAACTTGGGTGGCAATATTTTATATACAGTACAACTGAGGAGTCAACGGGAGTAATTTCGAGGTAAGGAGTAACTATCCTGTTTTTATTCTTACTTGGTCTAAAACACATTTTTCTTATCATTTCTCTTGCTCGAATTCTGTGCTGTGGCAATAAATTAACACTAAAATATGATGCTAGTCACGAAGGAGAGATATGGAAAGGACACTTAGCCATAGTACTGCCTTTTTCTATTACTGATCTACATAAAATAAGCTACAAATGATGAAAATCTGGACCAAGTTATGTTAAAGGATTATAGAATAGAACTCACGGTTTTATGATATTTAGGCACTCTACTTATCAGGCAGGAATAAGTCTCCTTGGTTACTAAAGCCTGTCTCTTTTCGTCTCACAAAACTGAATTACTCCCACAGCCTGAACGGCCTAGTAAGTCGTGGTTGCATGACATTCGATGACCCTTAGTTTATGAGATAGGAATGAATCTCCTTGGTTACTGTTTTCTGCTCCTTCAGCTCATGTACGTCGTTTATATTTAACTTAGGCTACAACCAGATAATTTTATTCTATCTACGGGAGTCATCTATAGCGCGTTTACTCAAACCTAACAAAGATCCCTAATTTCTTACAGCTCAGTAGAGGGCCAGGTGTACTGTAGTTAGACTGGAGGATTGATTTGACTAATTACCAAGGAGACTCATATCTACCTCATACCTAATGGTCACTGAATATCATGCAACCACGACTTAGCATTCACGCCGTGGTAGTTGTCCAATTCTTTAAGATGAATTCAAATCGACTTCTTAAACTATCATCTCGTCAATCCAAAGGAACAATATTTACTTCGCTTTTGATGTCACCAAACGGGTGCTGAGGGGGGAAGCCTTCAATAGGTGGCACCGACATAACTGGGAGGTGGAACTGCCCTATTCCCCGAAAGGAGGGTGGTAAGCTACAAAAGAGTAAATTCGGCATGCAGTTCGCCGGGTTTGCATTCAAATGAGACTGGGATGCAGCTGCTACTGCTAGTACTACCACTACTACTAGTACTACTACTACTGATGATGATGATGATGATGATAATAATGATGATGATACACCAAAATGTTTAGCATTAGTGTTTCTTGTAACGGTAGTAGTAGTAGTAGTGTTGGTGGTGGTAGTAGTAGTAGTAGTAGTAGTAGTAGTAGCAGTAGAAGTAATAGTTTCAACCCCAGGCTCATATCAGCGTGAACCTGGTGGACAGCAGGATGAAGTTGTCTCCCTCCAGCAGCCCACCATCCTCCCTTCGGGGAGACAGGGAGGGAGTTGAGGGAAATTGATATAAGTGGGCAGCTTCACTACCCAGTTTTGTTGGTGCCATCACATGAAGGCGTCCCCACAGACCACGCCAAGGATCTGTAAGGATTAAATTGAAGAGAAAATTTTGAGTTTACGAGGCACTAGTTTGAGCGAGAGAGAGTGAATATTCTGAGTGAGAAAGTGAAAGGATGAAGGAGTGAGCAATACTAAGAAAACAAGTGAATGGGCGAGAGAAAAGGAATAGGTGAGTCAGCCAGTGAGCGAGAGAGATAACCAGTGCATCATGCATGGCGAGTATATGAGTGAATGAGCAAGTAACTGAGATAATGAATTTCTTCGCTTAATAGCACCTACCTTGCACTATCTCTCTCTCTCTCTCTCTCTCTCACACACACACACACACAAAGATTTCGTTAATTATATTACGTCTCTCTCTCTCTCTCTCTCTCTCTCTCTCTCTCTCTCTCAATTAAACCATAGTTTACAAAAAATCAAATTTTCCTGCGTCCGGAATGAAAAAAATAAAAATAAAATGGATTGACTATTATTTATTTATTTATTTTTTCTGAGGTTTACTGATTATGTGGTTAGAGAGAGAGAGAGAGAGAGAGAGAGAGAGAGAGACAGAGATTAACTGTTTAGTCATTGTCAGGAGGGAGTTAATAAATCGGATGAACTACTTCGTAAGGAACTCATTACTATTATTATTATTATTATTATTGTGGTTATCGTAATCAAGCAATATTTTTATTACCATCCTCATTATCATCATTATCATTATTAAACTCACAGGCTTCTGTGACTCAGTAGCCCAGTTGATTTATGTGACGTTATGTGGAACAGAGCATAAGTTTTTTTTCCCTAAGATATGATTAATGGTGACAACGACGACGTGTGGTGTGTGTGTGTGTGTGTGTGTGTGTGTGTGTGTGTGTGTGTGTTGCTCAACATTATGGAATCGTCTGGCGTTAGTTAGGATGGTAGACTTGTCCTGATCATAAAACGGTTATTTGAGAGTTATAACTCATAGTACTGTCTCAAACACCTAGCGTTAACCACAACGTAATAAAGAAAATGCCTCAGTACTATAAGAGTACATTGTTGCTTCCCCATTCAATATTACCAAGCATTTACGATCACATTAGTAAATAACAAGAGAAAACTAAAAATATTCTATACTAACGAAAATGGGAAATTCTGTTCGTTCGTTCGTTCGAAGATCTCATGCACATACGGTGCAGGCCGGGCCATACATTAGCCCGGTCAGTGGAATATGGGCTAATTAAAATATAAAAGGTGGAGAGTACAGGACCTGGGAATTGCCCAGCACACACGTCTTGTCTCCTGGCGGGCTTTGTGGTATGTGTGGGAAATTCCAAATAGCAATATTTTATATACAATTCAACTGAGGAGTCAACGGGAATATATTGAGGTCATGAGCTATACTGTTTTTATTCTTACGTCGCCATAGGTCATTTTTTTTTTTTTCTTTTTTATCTGCTCGAATTAAAATTAAATATGATGCTAGTCACTAAGGAGTGATATGGAAAGGACGCAGAGCCGTAGTACTGCCTTTTTCTACTACTCAGCTACGTAAAATAAGCTACAAAATGACGAAAATCTGGGCTAAATTATGTTAACAGATTATACAATGGAACTCACGGTTTTATTATATTTAGGCGCTCTACTTATCAGGCAAGAACAAGTCTCCTTGGTTACTAAAGCCTGTCTCTTTTCATCCAACAAAACTGAATTACTCCCACAACCTGAACAGCCTAGTAAGTCGTGGTTGCATGACATTCGATGACCCTTAGTTGAGGTAGGAATGAATCTCCATGGTTACTGTTTTCTGCTCTTTCAGCTCATGTACGTCGTTTATATTTAACTTAGGCTACAACCAGATAATTTTATTCTATTTACGGGAGTCATCTATAGCGCGTTTACTCAAACCTAACAAAGATCCCTAATTTCTTACAGCTCAGTTGGTGGCCAGGTGTAGTTAGATTGGAGGACTGATTTGACTAATTACCAAGAAGACTCATTTCTACCTCATAACTAATGGTCACTGAATTTCATGCAACCACGACTTAGTATTCAAGTTGTGGTAGTTGTCCAATTCTGTCAGATGAATTAAAATCGACTTAAAAAAAAATCATCTCGTTAGTCCAAAGAAGCAATATTTACTTCGCTTTTGATGTCACCAAACGGGTGCTGAGGAGGGAAGCCTTCACTAGATGGCACCGACATAACTGGGAGGCGGAACTGCCTGGTTATACGAACGTGTCTCAATTCCCGCCCTATTCCCCGAAAGGAGGGTGGTAAGCTACAAAAGAGTAAATTCGGCATGCAGTGCACCGGGTTTGCATTCAAATGAGACTGGGATGCAGTTAATACTACGACTATTACTACTATTACTACTACTACCACTAATACGCCTACTGTGAATGATGGTGATTTCCTAAAATGGATAGTAATGGTATTTGTAGCAATAATACTACTATTACTACTACTATTATTATTATTACTACTACTAGTAGTAATAGTAGTAGCTGCAACCCCAGACTCATCTCAGCGTGAACCTGGTGGACTGCAGGATGAAGTTGCCACCTTCTTGCAGCCGACATCCTCCTTTCGGGCAGAGAGGGAGTTGAGAGATACTGGTAAAATTGGGTAGCTCCTCCACCCAGTTTTATTGGTGCCACCACATGAAGGCGTCCCTCCAAACCACGCCAATGAAATGAAAGGATTAAACTGATGAAGCACTGTTTGAGTGAAAGAGAGAGTGAATAGCTCAGTGAGAAAGTGATAGAATGAATGAGTAAGCAATACTGAGAAAACCAGTGAATGGGCGAGGGGACATGATTTAAGTGAGTCAGCCAATGAGTGAGTGAATGAGAGAGATAACGAGTGAATGAGGCATGGTGAGTATGAGAGTGAGTGAGCAAGTACCTGAGAGAATGATTTTTTTTCACCCGAGAGTACATACCTTGTAACACACACACACACACACACACACTCTCTCTCTCTCTCTCTCTCTCTCTCTCTCTCTCACACACACACACACACACACGCACATACTAGCGCGGATGCACATTTCATCTCATACTGCGTCGCACTAATTCGCACTGACATGAGCACTGTCTGTCTCTCTCTGTCTCTCTCTCTCTCTAATCCGTTGTTTTCCCTCTCTTTACAACCTTATCTCATCTCTCTATTCTCTCCATCTCCTACCTCTCTCTTTCTCTAGTTTCCTACCATCCAGCCTCTCATTTTCCCTTCCACTTCTCTCTCACATCACTATTTCCTCTTACTTCCCTCCCCTCCTCTTCTCCCACATTCTCATTCGTTCATTCCGATTCTTCTTCTTGGTGTTCTCTATTATTTTTTTCTTCCACTGATTTTCTTTTTATTTTCTTCTTTCCCCTCTCCCTTACTTTTCTATCAGTTTGACTCTCTCTTATTATTATTGTTATTATTATTATTAACACTATTTTAGCAGCAGTAGCAGTAGTAGTATTAGTACAACTACTTCTACTACAACTACTACTACTATTGCTACTACTACTACTATTATTATTATTGTTGTTGTTGTTGTTGTTGTTGTCGTTGTTGTTGTTATTATCATTATTACTTCTATCATTATTAGTAGTAGTACTAGTACTACTACTACTTCTACTGTCAGTATTAATATTATTTTTATCTTTGTGTCATGATACGAGCAACATTTATTACACGGGAGCTTGCGAAAGCGAATCGGATGTTATGTTTGGTGTGTGTGTGTGTGTGTGTGTGTGTGTGTGTGTGTGTGTGTGTGTGTGTGTGTGTGTGTGTGTGTGTGTGTGTGTGAACAAAAAAGTTTTTATCTAATTTTAACCAAATCTGTTGAGAGGGTTTAGTGTTAGGCAATGAACTGATGAAGGTCAGCTTTAACAAGTTTGATCCGATTTATATTCACTTCGGTAGAAGGGTTGAGGGTAAGGCAAGAACGAAGAGAGTCCAGTTTGAAGAACTACAGGTCCGGTCACAGGGCAGGATCAAAGGCCGACGTGTATGTGTTTGCAGGTAGGCAAAATAACTAAAGCAGTACTGCTGTGATCTGAGACAAACTTAACGGCAATGTTGAGGGTCAGGCGAAGGGCAGACGTATTGTTTCTTAGAACAATAGGTTAAAGTTCAAGATCATATGTCAAGGTCAACTTATATCGGTAACCATTTTATCCGAATTAGAGAAAGTTTGATGGAAGATTCATGCTAAGGATGAACGCATTCAAAATTTCGGGGAAATAGCCAGTTTCCTAGGTCAGAGGAAGAGGCTAAAGATCAAGATCAAATGGCAAGGTTAATAAATAAATCTGATCTCTTTTACTACTGACAATAGACTTGAGTGTAAGACAAGTACGAAAGGAGTCTATTTTGAGAACAATAGCTCAAAGGTCAAGATCAAAAGACAAGGTCAACTCAGTTTTGATCCGACTTAGACGAAAGATGAAAAGGGCTGGTGATCAGGCAAGAATGAATGATTAACTTTGATACCTATTGTTAGAAGATCAAGGTCACAGTTGACCGTTGGACCAGTGGGTGTTGTGTTCTGGTGTCAACATCCTTTTCCATAAGAAGTTGTAGTATCACACATTTTACATAATAATTTTTAAAGCTGTTTAGTCATAATTAACAGTGTGTAATGAAGTGTGAATGATGAACAACCAAATATCATTTCGCTGTTAGCTGTGGTATATGAAGAAGGTGGATAGCAGACCACAAGTACCACCCTGTTTCAATTATAAAATGAAGGTTAGGAGAAGTGATAAGATATCTGAATTGTGCGTAAGTGTAAAGTCCTGGGGAACCATTTATTATGTTGGTATATGTGAATGTACTTAATACCATTTAATAGAGGTGTATAATGTGCTAGTAGAGTTGTCTTTTATCTCTACTTTTTGCATAAGCCCAGAGTATATGTATGTGCTCGGCACCTCACTTTTTAGCTGACCTAAGCACCGCGCCCTTGTCCGGCTCGGTGACTGTACAGCGTCAGTCAGAGAGAGGCCGTTTTACAGTTATAAAGGGAGGTGGTGTCGCTCCTACATATCTCTCGGGTCGCAGTTATATTATTCTGTGCCCAATAAAGAGAGATTTAATCTGCTCATTTCTATCACCTTACGCTACCACTTAATAACAGACCAGCTTCCACCTTCTCGTGGCAGAGGACCTTTGGTGGGAAGTGTCGGGCAGTGACGGCGAGTAGCTGACGTGTACTAAAGACAGTGTCGTCGATCCAACACGGTGGTCTAGTTATACTATACAGCAGAACACTTAATATGTAGTCAACTGCTACTCCATAACGGCTACATTAAATTGTTTGGCCAGCAGTGCGACGATACATTTTATTGGTGCTAGCGGTGGCACGATATTTAGTGCTAGCCGTGTACCGATACATTAAATTGGTGCTCAGTGCTGGGATACGATACGTGCTAAAGGGATTTATGCTGTGAACCAGTAACCCTTGCAATCGCTCGTTCCTGAAGGTGAAACAGAAAATCTTACTCTACTGTTGTAAGGGGACTAATTACTAGTGAGTTAAGTGGAGCAGATAAACTGGAGAGGTGAATATTAATTCCTCCCATTATTCTGCCAGTGCGAGATTCCTATCTTAAGCACAAACTGGCAGTTATCTCGCTCTGTGGTGTGCGAGATATCTCCATCTTCAAACGCAACTGGCAACAATCTCGCTCTCGTGTGCGAGAGGCGAGATAAGGAGAGTTCAAGCCAGTGCGGTGAGGAGTGGATCAACTAGCGAGCGACTTCTGGCAACTCCAGAGACGGGCACAGCCGACGCGAGCCGAAAGGGGGAAGCCGAGAGCGGCCGAGAGGTGCCACGATTGTGTGTGGTGCGTTGTGGCATCTGCCTGGCGTGCTGCTAACTCCCACAGCGAGCGTGTGCTGCATGGTTCGAGGAGTCTGGTGGAGTGTGGAACGTGGAATGTGGAACATCATCCTGGACTTTCATATCTAGGTAGAGTCCATGCATTAAATCCACACACACACACACACTTGAATCAACACACGTTAGTTAGTTGATGAGTGGAAATAAAGGTTTCTCAGAATTCCCTTGAAATAAATATACTTTCTGTGTATTGTATATGTGTTCCATTCTCTGTCACTTACCATAACTATCCTTTTTTATGTCAGTTTATCTTCCTGTATATGGGAGGGGAATTACTGACAGGGTTAGATGGATATAGTGAAGTGGGGACGTAGAATTAGGGAAATAGAGATTAATCCCACTAGACTCAGAATTTTATGAATGGGTTGATACATCAAATAAAAGTGCTCAGACATATTAAATAAGTGAAGGACATATTGAGGATCAAGGTGATGAGGATATTTCTGAAGGACAGGATGAGGATTTGAACGTTTTACATTTGCGTTCTGGTCATACTTATTCAACAGTCCCAGAGCAATCAGTTAGATCCAAAATGGCCACTAGTCTTGCTAATGAGGGTAATCCTAGTGAGGAGACTGTGAAAGCTGAGACTACAACAGTACCTTTGGTCACTCAGGATATGCAAAATCCAGTCATTAGTGATAGTACTACAACCACTCACATACCTGTGTATACTTCAGATATTTTTAGTACACCACAAGGTTCTGGACAGAATTTATTTTCTGTTCTTTCTTCAAATGCATGGGGTATAAACACAGATGGTATTAGCATGCAAACCCAGAATCCTAATCAATGGGGCATGAATACTACTAGTATTGGCATGCAAACCCAGAATCCTAATCAATGGGGCATGAATACTAATATTGGCATGCAAATCCAGGGTCCTTATCCAAATACCTGGGGCATGACTAACAATATGGGCGTGCAAAGTCAGACTAACCCTATTCCTTTGTGGCAGATACCTGTACCTAATCTGGCTACTGATATAGTGCAGCAGCATCCTAACTGTACTGAAAGTCAGGCTTTGGCGAAGGCAGGCACATGCTATGCAGAAGCTAGCAAAGCCTTGCAAACTTCAGGCTGGAGAGACACAGTTACTAGTTCTCCACAGCAAAGGACCAAGGCTGTTAAGCCAGAGGTGAAAAGATGGTGTGTCATACATGGGCATTGTCCTCATGAAACGGACTGTTGCCCCTTTGTCATTGAAAAGAGGAAGAAACTAGGGAACCCAGCTAGTTCAGGAGAAGTTCAGGGCCGTGCGCAAAAGTAATTAAAATAGTACAATCCACCGATGCGTGTGTGGCAGCTATTACTAAGGTGGACTTATTATCTATTCCTTGGATCATAGGGAAAGGCCAAGTGTCCCTGATCGTGGATGCAGGGGCATGTACAAACATTATTTCTAGTAAAGCACTGGAAAGACTTAAAGGTGAATTGCCTCTAACAAACTGGACATTATCACCACCTGATGTAATGTTGACAGGTGTGACAGGGAGTAGAATGAAAATTGTAAGCCAGGTGCCGTTGACATTGAGGGCAGATAAACGATCTCCTGTGTTACGTGCTACGTTTTATGTGGTTGAGGATTTTCCTCTGCCAGCTGATGGGCTGTTAGGCTTTGAGACCATGGAGGAGTATGATATAGTAATACACCCTCAGAGACATTCCATTTCCTTTAATGGGAAAGAGTTTGTAGGCCTTAATCCCTCAGCAACACGAACTGGAACTGGCATCCAATCAGGAGCCGTCCAACCAGTTGTGACCCCGACAAGTGAAGCGTCAAGGGAGTCCCCGGATGCACATGAAGCAGAGGGTATGGACTGAAAGAAAGTCAGGGCTATAGTGAGTGGTAATCACCACTTACCCAGTCAAACTGTCTGTAAATTCCTGTCCGAGTACCTGACGTGTCGGTGGGAACTGATGTAGCATGCTTAACTGAGACTGTAAAACATAAGGCATTGTCGCTGGAATCGACTCTGACTAGCGTTGGCCAAGACCAGAAGACGCCCCTCTTCATCGCAAATATGAGTGGTGGCGCAGTTAAGCTCAGAGATGCGACTTGATGTGCTATGGTGCCCCCGTAAAGGAAGTTGACGACGTGCCGGTGATCTCTCCTGTAGTTACATCTCAAGCAACGACTCCGTTGGAACCCGTACGTCTGGCTAAGGAAAAACAGCTGGAGCAATACGTGAAGGTCACGGATAATGTAGACCATAAAACACGACTCCTAGCCCTCCTTAGAGAATTTTCCGACGTAGTAGCACTTCCAGGAGAAGCGCTGGGTAGGACGGATAGGGTGAAGCATCATATTGGTTTGTGCCCTGGTACAAATCCAGTTTATGTGCCCGCATACCGTCTACCGCACAGCCAAAGGGAAGCAGTGGAATGCACCACTCTTTCTAGTGCCTAAGAAGGACGGTGGTGTGAGACCTGTTGTGGATTTTCGGCAAGTGAACAAACAGTACCGGATCGTTACCCGATTCCGCATCTGCGAGACTTACTTCAATCATTAGGTAAGGGAAATACTGTGTTTACTTGTCTGGATCTAGCGTCAGGGTATTGGCAGGTGGAGCTGACCGAAGAGTCGCGTCCCATTACTGCTTTTAGCACTCACCGTGGGCACTTTGAATTTCTCCGGATGCCTTTTGGACTGAGTAATGCTCTTTAACATTTCAGCGGATGATAAACCAATTGTTTGGCGAGATGTTAAGGCAAGACGTCTTAGCGTATCTAGATGACCTATTTTCCTACACCACAGAACAAGGATCAGATAAGATCGTTCCTAGGCCTCACTGGCTTTTATAGGAGTTTTGTCCACAGGTATGCCATCATAGCATCATCTTTAACAACGCTACTTAAGAAGGACGCTGCATGGAAATGGGGACCCTCGGAAGAGAAAAGCTTCAACGAGCTCAAACAAGCCATGTCAGAAACACCCGTATTAGCGTTTCCTAATTATACTCAACCTTTCTATCTGTGCACGGACACCTCAGGTCTGGGTCTGGGAGCGGTGTTACAGCAGAAGGATGAGCAAAGTAAGACACATACCATAGCGTATGCTAGTAGGGCATTAAGACCCCCAGAGAAGAACTATTCGACGACACATTTGGAGACATTAGCAGTCGTGTGGGCGTTAGGACATTTCCGGGATATTATCTTTGGCTACCGGATAATTGTTTTAGCTGACCATGCACCCATACGCGACTTGTTTAAAGGAAAAAAACTTGCACGGTAAGGTTGCGCGTTGGTTTGGCAAGGTAATGGAGTTTGATCCAGAGGTCAGATATTGACCAGGCCGTCAAAATGTTGTAGCCGACGCGTTGAGTAGAAACATTGCTGCTACCATAGCCGAGGATTTCCTCAGACACGGTAAAAGCGGAACAACGTAATGATGCGATGTGGTCTCAAGTCATCTATGCCTTGGAGTCTGGCGACGAGACTTGTCTACCTGAACTCCCAGTACCAATGACTCACTTCCATCTTCAACAGGGGCTTTTATAAGCAACCCCCAGGGAAGGACACTGCATATCAGTTGGTTGTTCCTGCTACCTTACAGCAAGCCGTGCTACAGTTAGTTCATGACGTACCTCAAGCGGGTCATCCCGGTCGCGATAGATGCATACGTGAGGCGAGAAGAAATACTATGGGCCGACCATGAGGAAGGACATAGAAGCCCACGTCAGTCAATGCGTCAAATGCGCGGAAATACGAGGAACGACGGGACTTCCGACTCCCATCTTAGAGTATCCTCTACCGGAAAAACCCTGGGATACAGTCTCCATTGATCTCTTAGCGTTGCCGAGAAGTCGTCAAGGTTCAAGTTATGTACTGGTGGCAGTGGACCATTTCTCACGATTCACTGTTTTAGCACCTTTACAGACGAAAACTTCAGAGGAGGTGGCGCACGCTTTTGTGACTTCAGTGATTTGTTCATACTCTACACCTAAGGTATTGCTCAGCATAATGGCAGTGAATTTCGTAACCAGGTTTTACAAGAAATCTGTCGTATGTATGGAGTAAAGCAAGTTTTTGTAACGCCTTACAGTCCTAAGAGCAATGGCCTGGTGGAGAGAACAAACAGGAAGATACTGGAAGTCTTGAGACCAGTAATAACCTCAAATCAGGAGGATAACTGGGAAGACTGGTTACCACGTAGCGGCGACCATCAACTCCTCAGAAAATTCATCAACTGGGAAGTCTCCTCATTATATCCTTTATGGAGAAGAGAAAGTGTTACCCTACGATTTGTTGGCTGGACCTCCTATTCCAGTAGACAACGAAGAAGACTACGCAAAGGTACAGTTGTTGAAATTCCAATTTATACACAGTGAAGTACGGAAAAGATTAAAGCCTTAAGAGCGGAGATGATGGCGAAACAACACAAAGGTAGTCAAGAAAAGACGTTACAGGCAGGCCAGAAGGCCATAATCCACAACCCTGAGAGAATTTCCAAGCTCAGACCTAAGTTCCGCGGACCATATACCGTTGTGGAATGAGTACGTGGAAATACTTATGAATAAAGGGTGAAGCTAATGGAACTCAGGAGGCAGTACATGCTGATAGGATCAAACTAGTAAGTCAAGAGCTAGGCCTATCGTCTGATGTGTTGTCCCCTCTGTCTTCGTCGCAGTCTATGTCGTCATCCGTACCTGTCCCTAACCAAGAGTGTCGCAGCAAGCTACGATCCCACAACAAGAGTGATTAAGGGAGTATCTACTCTTGCAGAAAAAAAATGTGGCTGTGGCTCAAACTCCTCGTGCGTTGCTTGGGGTGGACCTATGGAACGACATCGGACATGGACACGACTGCGTTAATGCCAGGAGCACTGAAGAGCCCACTTGGAGAAGTCGTGGTAGTGGAAGATGCAGTATGCGTCTACTATCCAATGGAAGGCTGTCTCCAAACGCCAGATATTGTCAAGGAGGTCTCCAAGGGCTTGTCGAATCTCAGACAGCAACTATTGGAAGTGGGGAAGATGTTTAATCGAAACCCACGATTGACAAACTCTGACACTGAAGCTTTGTTGAGCTTCAGACTAGGCATATAGACAGGCTCACCGACAGGCTCACTAACTTGCATGTAGCTTTACCTAACGTACACTCTGATCTTTCCAAGCATGTTCATGCACGTACTAAGAAAGGAAGTGGATAACTCTTTGGTATGGCATTAGATAAGGATGTAGTGCAATTGGGTAGACAGATGCATGACTTGACACTGGCCGCTAAAGCCAATAATAGATTAATCATGCATGTGTATAAACAGTTAGATGAGTTCACTAACAAAGCTAACGAGATTAGGACTACCAACCATCTAGTAGAGCTTGTGAACAATATCTAAATTAATCTACTAACCCTAGCTAACTTGGTGTTATTCGCTGAGTACTTACATGCTCTCGACGAGTCAACCACTGCTTTGGAGAAGCATGCAGCCAATATGGTGGACGGCTTAATCGATGCAAGTTTGAACAGGGTTAATGCTTTATTGCTGCCTACTAATATACTACTAATAATACACTTGTTGTTATTGAAGAGGGTCCAGAGGTGCTAGTTGTCTCAGATGACAAGAAATATGTAGCAGAAACGACTGTGGATGAATTTGAGAAGTGTAAGGCCTCATTTCTTGATCACCATGTACGTCCTGCTTTCCATTTTGTCTTCGTACCATTAAAGGTAGAGGAGTGTAAGAGGACCTTGTTGGACACAAATACTTCCTCTGCTCTGCAATGTTGCACCTTCCAACCCATTCAGTTGAAGTCAGTTTTCCATGTTCATATTCATGCGAAACAGTACTTTTACTTTCCTGAGACAGAGGATGTAACTGTGATTTGTGCCTCACAGAATCAATTCCTTACAGTAAAGGGGTACTATGTTGCACCTGATTTTTGTGAGTTACACAGTAAAGAGATAGCAGTTCTGCCTAGCAAGCATCATCTAGCTTTGACAGTGAACTTCTCATCCAAGTTACGACCCTTTTTACCTTCATTCAATGTTACTTCTTGAATGTGAACAGGCTGTCTCATGTATTAAAGGAGCTTACCTTCCTCTCCCACCTGAACAGGACTGATTTAGAGCCTTATGTACTGTCTTATCTTCCTTCATACCTTTCTCCTTCCTATTTTGGTCCTGGCGTTGGTCTTCTACTTATTGTGGTCTTGTCCTGTGTTTGTGGTTTAGGCTACTATTAAGGCGCCAATTAAGGAACCCACTGATACCACGTGTCCGTACTCGAGGATTGCAAGTGGATGTTCCTGAATAGTTAGCTACCCTACACTCTGGTTAGGCTACACGGTAGTTAGGACAACAATGTCGACGAGGACGTCTATGGTGTGGCCGAGCGATGTTCTGGTGTCAACATCCTTTTCCATAAGAAGTTGTAGTATCACACATTTTACATAATAATTTTTAAAGCTGTTTAGTCATAATTAACAGTGTGTAATGAAGTGTGAATGATGAACAACCAAATATCATTTCGCTGTTAGCTGTGGTATATGAAGAAGGTGGATGGCAGACCACAAGTACCACCCTGTTTCAATTATAAAATGAAGGTTAGGAGAAGTGATAAGATATCTGAATTGTGCGTAAGTGTAAAGTCCTGGGGAACCATTTATTATGTTGGTATATGTGAATGTACTTAATACCATTTAATAGAGGTGTATAATGTGCTAGTAGAGTTGTCTTTTATCTCTACTTTTTGCATAAGCCCAGAGCATATGTATGTGCTCAGCACCTCACTTTTTAGCTGACCTAAGCACCGCGCCCTTGTCCGGCTCGGTGACTGTACAGCGTCAGTCAGAGAGAGGCCGTTTTACAGTTATAAAGGGAGGTGGTGTCGCTCCTACATATCTCTCGGGTCGCAGTTATATTATTCTGTGCCCAATAAAGAGAGATTTAATCTGCTCATTTCTATCACCTTACGCTACCACTTAATAACAGACCAGCTTCCACCTTCTCGTGGCAGAGGACCTTTGGTGGGAAGTGTCGGGCAGTGACGGCGAGTAGCTGACGTGTACTACAGACAGTGTCGTCGATCCAACACGGTGGTCTAGTTATACTATACAGCAGAACACTTAATATGTAGTCAACTGCTACTCCATAACGGCTACATTAAATTGTTTGGCCAGCAGTGCGACGATACATTTTATTGGTGCTACCGGTGGCACGATATTTAGTGCTAGCCGTGTACCGATACAGTTGGATTTTCTGGCCGTTTCCTCTTATGGTTCATTTCATTCTTCCCATATGTACGCAACGACTTATCTTGCTCTCTTGTTCCTGAACTTGATACATCTGAATTCTCTGCTCACTGGCTTCGGCTTTCCTGTCATTCTCTGACTACATAATTATATCCGCGCTGTTTACTTATCCCCTAATTCTACTGCTTATGAAAAATTCTTCAACTATTTACTTCTACGATGGAACACATTCTATCCATTTCTCCTTTCTCTGAAATCTCCATTCTAGGAGATCTCATTGTTCACCACACCTTTGGCTCTCCTCTCCTCTCACTGATCCACCTGGTGAAAAGCCTACATCTTTTCTATCCTTAATGACCTAGAGCAGCTTGTACAGCACCCTACCCTCATCCCTTACTGCCTTGGAGAGAGTTCCAACATACTTGACCTCTTCCTTACAACTAATTCTTCTGTTTACACTGTTAACCTTTCCTCTCCGTTGGGCTCCTCCGATCACAACCTTATTACCTTAACCTATCCTATTGCTCCGGTACAGCCTGTGGACCCTACAAAGAAACGTCGATTGTGGCACTTTGGTGCTGCGGATTGGGAGGCCTTCAGGCAGTATTTCTTTGAATTTCCATGGAATGATTACTGCTTCCTTGGCCGAGAATCATCTGAGTGAGTCTTGCGCAGTATGGAGGTTATTCTTTCTGGCACGAAAGCATACATTCCCTTCTCATATCCTTTGACTAATGCAAGAAAGACTTGGTTTAATCATGCTTGTTCTAATGCTGTCCACAACAAAGAGAAGGCCTATAAAAGGTACCAGAGCCAACCCACCCATGAATCACATCTTTTTATATTTCTGCCCGGAATCGTGCCAAGTCTGTTCTTTGCTCTGCTAAAAATAATTTCATCCGTACTAAATGCTCTCAACTCTCCAACTCGAATTCTTCCAGCTCCTTCTGGCACCTTGCCAAAAACCTGTCTAACAACTTTACCTCATTATTCTTCCCTCTTCTTTTCTATTCTCATGGCTCTGTAGTTATTTCGTCTACTGTTAAAGCAGATCTCTTTGCTGAGACTTTCTCCTCCAATTCCACCTTTGATGATTCCGGTGCTGTTCCTCCATCACTTCCCCCCACTCTGACATCCTCTTGGCTCACGTTGAAATTTCTTCAGCTGATGTATTTTCTGCCATCACTGGCCTCAATACTAACAAGGCATATGGGCCCGATGGAGTCCCTCCCGTTGTTCTCAAGAACAGTACTTCTGTGCTTACACCCTGCCTAGGTAAACTCTTTCGCTTTTGTCTATCAGTTTGTACCATTCCTTCTCGCTGGATGTTTGCTATCATTCAGCCAGTCCCATAGAAGGGTGATCATTCCCAACCCTCTAACTATCGTCCAATTGCTTTAACGTCAAGTGTCTCAAAAGTTTTCCAGTCAGTTCTTAACACAAAGAATTTTAAAAATCGTTCCTATCACAACCTTCTTTCTGATCGTCAGTATGAGTTCCGTCAGGGACGCTCCACTGGCGATCTTCTCACCTACATTTCAGACTCCTGGTCATCCTCCTTTCGGGACTTTGGCGAAAGCTTTGCCATTGCACCTGACATCTCGAAGGCTTTCGATCGAGTCTGGCATAAATCTTTAATTTCAAAACTGCCCTCTTACCGTTTCTATCATTCTATCTGTGCTTTCATATATAGCTTCCTTTCTGTTCGTTCTATAGCCGATGTTGTAGAAGGCCATCGTTCTTCTGAATCTACCAACAGTGGTGTTCCTCGGGGTTCTGTCCTATCACCAACTCTCTTCCTTTTATTCATCTATGACCTTCTAAGCTGTACATCTAACCCTATCAATGTTAATGAGAGAGAGAGAGAGAGAGAGAGAGAGAGAGAGAGAGAGTATTGGGAAAAGAAAATGAGAGACTTTATCGCCAGAGCTAACTCACTTGGCCGTTACTTTCCATCACTTTAATTTCCGCTTCCAGTGAAATAACCTGAGACGTAGTGAAAAATAATGCAGCTGGTAATTTCCCATGAGAGAGAGAGAGAGAGAGAGAGAGAGAGAGAGAGAGAGAGAGAGAGAGAGAAATTCAAAAGGATTTTTTAAAGTAGTCTATTCAAGGTAAATTTATAATAGCCTGTTCCCTGATGGCCAACAGTCTTCTTACGTGCCCCACGCCCTTACATGTCACCACTTCTGCACTAATGCCCACCGTCTATACTACATACATGCTCGAGACGTCTCATTCAAGACTGTAGTGTTGGTGTCAGCGAGGGTGTTTTTATGACATGTCGGTGGTGAAGTCTGTTCTAATGTCATTTTAATCATCAAACTTTTCTCTGCCGCAGCCAACGATCGAACTCGGGTTCCATCAGACTGCAGACAATTTCTCTAACCACTTCAGTAGCACCTCCAACATATAAAGTTACATATAAAGATACATAGACTATACAGACCTTGAGATTTTGACTGGATGAACCAATTCCTCATTCGTTGTTTTTCTTACCTGGAACGAAAAAAAATAGTTAATATATTATTTAGTGACAATAAATTACTTACATTAACAATTTCATCAAATCCTGCTAATACCTTGACAAAATTGCTTGCTTTGATTCACACACACACACACACACGCGCACACACACACACACACACACACACACACACACACACACACACACACACACACACACACACACACACACACGAACGCGCGAGCGCGCGCAAAATCCTAAATAATTCATAAACATCTTAATCATTTCCATTTATTCCTATATTCTTAATAACTAAATCTCTCTCTCTCTCTCTCTCTCTCTCTCTCTCTCTCTCTCTCTCTCTCTCTCTCTCTCTCTCTCTCTCTCTCTCCAAAATAAGCTCATCCTGAATAACAAGGCGCATTCTGTCATCATTATCATCATCACTACACCTTCCTCCACCACACTAGGCACAATGTACTCTGTAACCTTGCCATAAATGCTGTAGTCTTTGTTGTATTATTAACTGAAAAGACGGACTAACTCACTTCCTCCTACATTTCTCTCTCTCTCTCTCTGTCTCTTTCTCTGGCGTGCTATGAAGAATTTTGACGGCAAACATGCCAGAAAAAAAAAATGTTTTCTTCAGCTCACATTCTGCATATATTTTGTCATAGTTTTCCATTTTTTCTTCGTATTTTTGGTCACTGTCTTGTTCTTTACTTCACAGTTTTAAACACTAACTTTTTACCTTCTCTCTCTCTCTCTCTCTCTCTCTCTCTCTCTCTCCTTACCCCGTGTTGTAGTTTTAGCGGTGAAGGTCGGGTGTTTGGCGCATTGATTTGTATTCCTAGAGCTGAATGGATTACATCACGAAGAGAGAGAGAGAGAGAGAGAGAGAGAGAGAGAGAGAGAGAGAGGAGTTAATGTGGTGGTAAAACTGGAATGGAAGGAGACACCCTGCGGTCGAGTGAGTTAAGACATCCTATCCAGCCATCACACACACACACACACACACACACACACACACACACACACACACACACACACACACTAATAAGTCTCTACGATACCCTCACAAATAGTGAAATGTACTTAGTCATCCATCATTCTCTGTGTCCTGACATCAAAGTGAATAATCTAGATTCTAGAGCATCATCAAGCACAATATTAAATTACCTCCTCTCATAAACTACCCCTCCTAACTGACTCTAACATTTTGACACCGAGTCACATACTTTGCTGTTACTATGTATAGTATGCTGGAGAAGGTCGCCTTAATGTGGTGGCACCAACATGATCGGGAGGCTATACTACCCGGCTATACAGAAGTCCCTCAGTTCCCTTCCTGTCCCCCGAAAACAGCATGGTAGATTGAAGAAGGGTAACTTTGGCCCGCAATCCATTGTTTTCATGTTCACATGAACCTGGGATTACTACTACTACTACTACTACTACTACTACTACTACTACTGCTACTACTACTAATACCACCCCCACCACCTCCATTACTACCATCACCACTACTACTAAAATTGCTAGCACCACCACTACTACTAGTACTGCTACTACAATTGCTGCAATTATTATTATTATTATTATTCGATTTTGGACACGTAGTGACCATACTTTCACATGCCAACACATGGGCACCAGTACTTACCATCCACATTAGTTGCATAGCCTACTAGCAGGGTTGGTGTGATGATATTAGTGGGGGTGTTTTTATAGCCTGACGGTGGGTCTTGTGGAATATATGTAACTGTGTACACGATATTCAGAGTCACTCATGAGCTTGCCTATCGACACCACGAGGAGGATTCAGAGAGACATTAATTCCATTGCTGAGTTATTCTTCTCTCAGGGAAAGAAAACGCAGCAATTGATGTTACTTCCAACTCCCTAATTGTGTCGCAGGATGAAGAGACAAGGGGAAACAAACTTATCCAACTGATCGTCCATCCCGAGAATCAAACTCTGGCTCTTCTTGTTGCCAGCGGGACGTGCCAACCACTACACCAGGAAGGAAATTAATATCCTTTCATCACTGGTTCCTGTAGCTGACCAATAGTTAAACCATTACACACACACACACACACACACACACACACACACACATTCTCGTTCATTCACAAGTTCGCACAAATGCAAACATTCATCTTCACACACACACACACACACACACACACACAAAATCTTTCATATTACGTAGCACATTCGCACCCACACAAACACTCCACCTCTCTCTCTCTCTCTCTCTCTCTCTCTCTCTCTCTCTCTCTCACACACACACACACACACACACACACACACACACACATTCTCGTTCATTCACAAGTTCGCACAAATACACACACACACACGCACACACACACACACACACACACACACACACACACACACACACACACACACGGAATCGTGCTAAGTCTGTTCTTCGCTCTACTAAAAATAATTTCATCCATACTAAATGCTCTCAACTCTCCAACTCGAATTCTTCCCGCTCCTTCTGGCATCTTGCCAAAAATCTTTCTAACAACTTTACCTCATCATCCTTCCCTCCTCTTTTCTACTCTGATGGTTCTGTAGCTATTTCTTCTACTGATAAAGCAGATCTCTTCGCACAGACTTTCCCCTCCAATTCTACCTTAGACGATTCCGGTGCTGTTCCTCCATCACTTCCCCCCTCTGACTTCCTCATGGCTGACATTAAAATTTCTTCAGTTGATGTATTTTCTGCCATCACTGGCCTCAGTACTAACAAGGCATATGGGCCTGATGGGGTCCCTCCTGTTGTTCTCAAGAACTGTGCTTCTGTGCTTACACCCTGCCTAGGCAAAATCTTTCGTCTTTGTCTGTCAACTTGTACCTTTCCTTCTTGCTGGAAGTTTGCTCTCATTCAGCCAGTCCCAAAGAAGGGTGACCACTCCCAACCCTCCAACTATCGTCCAATTGCTTTAACGTCCTGTATTTCAAAAGTTTTCGAGTCAATTCTTAATAGAAAGATTTTAAGGCATCTTTCCTATCACAACCTTCTTTCCGATCGTCAGTATGGGTTCCGTCAGGGACGCTCCACTGGCGATCTTCTCACCTACCTTTCAGACTCCTGGTCATCCTCCTTTCGGGACTTTGGCGAAAGCTTTGCCATTGCACTTGACATCTCAAAGGCTTTCGATCGAGTCTGGCATAAATCTTTAATTTCCAAACTGCCCTCCTACGGTTTCTATCCTTCTATCTGTGCCTTCATCGCTAGCTTCCTTTCTGGTCGTTCTATAGCCGCTGTTGTAGACGGCCATCGTTCTTCTCCTAGATCTATCAACAGTGGTGTTCCTCAGGGCTCTGTCCTATCACAACTCTCTTCCTTTTATTCATCAATGATCTTCTAAGCTGTACATCTAACCCTATCCACTCATACGCTGATGACTCCACCCTTCACCTTTCCATTCGGTTCCCGCAACGCCCATCTCAACAGTTACTTCAACAAACAAGGGATGAGGCTATGGCACACCTAATGTCTGACTTGGCTCGTATCTCTGACTGGGGTAAAAATAATATGGTTGTCTTTAATGCATCTAAGACTCAGTTCTTACACCTTTCAACCCGACAAAATCTTTCACAGGTATACCCACTAATGTTTAATAATATTCAGCTTAATCCTGCATCATCCTTGAACATGCTTGGGGTTTCATTTACTCGGGACTTATCTTGGAAAGATCATATTACATCTCTTGTAAAATCTGCTTCCAAGAGATTGGGTGTGCTAAGCCGACTCCGCTCTTTCTTTACCCCTGCGCAATTGTTGACTCTATACAGGGGTTTTATCCGCCCCTGTGTGGAGTACAACTCTCATGTGTGGGGAGGCTCCCCTTATACAGCTCTTCTCAATAGGGTGGAGTCAAAGGCTTTTCGTCTCATTAACTCTCCTCCTCTTACTGACTCCCTTCAACCTCTGTCTCTTCGCCGCACTGTTGCATCTTTATCTCTTTTCTATCGTTACTTTAATGGTCACTGCTCCTCTGAACTGTCTGCTTGCATTCCTCCACCTCTACGACGGGCGCGTAGCACCCGTCTGGCAGCAAACTCTCATCCTTTTTCTGTCCAACTCTCTAATGCAAGAGTTAACCGTTACTCCCAGTCTTTCATTTATGCAACAGGTCAGCTCTGGAACTGTCTCCCTGTGTCTGTATTTCCTGCTGCCTATGATCTCCAGTCTTTCAAACGCAGTGTGTCCAGGCATCTCAAAATGATCGGATCTTGAATTAGGCTCTCTATTGTATTTTGTTTTTCTCTTGGAGGGAACTGTTACTGCGGGCTCATGGCCTTTGGTTCCTTCTTCCTCGCATAAAAACACACACACACACACACACACACACACACACACACACACATACACACACACACACACACACACACACACACACACACACACACACTAGCAATTTATGGGTTAAATGAATAAAAACACACCATTCACTGACAGTAATAAAGCAGACCATATCACAAAGGGTTATTCAATGGTTTACACTGATTTCCGGTTTACAATGTATAGCTGACGGTGCAAAGAGAGTGGAATTGTTTGAAAAATTGTGGGGTGAATGAACACATATTGCAAGGGTTTCGATCAGAGAGAGAGAGAGAGAGAGAGAGAGAGAGAGAGAAGCTCGGCGCCTGTACTTGAAAGACCCTTCTCTCTCTCTCTCTCTCTCTCTCTCTCTCTCTCTCTCTCTCTCTCTCTCTCTCTCTCTCTCTCATGCCTTCCTCCGTGGCCCTCCCACATCCAATTTATATCCATCTCTGAGAAACAGGAGTGGAGAACGAGGAACGAGAAGTTGAAGATTTTGTTCTTATAGGCTATGAATGTGTGTATGTATGTTCCAAGGAGTCTATATAGCGATCGATCTATTTCTATCAATCTATCTACCTATATGGCTATCTGTCTATATCTCTGACAATCTATTCTATGGATATATATCTGTGCAACTACATTTATCTCTCTTTCAGTCTATCTATCTGTCTGTCTGTGTGTCGGTCTCTGTATGTATGTATGTATACAACTGTATATGGTTCAATGTAACTCTTTCTAACTGCCAATGCATCCATTTATCTAGCTACGTCCTAACTTCTCATGCACCAGCCTAAATGTATATCTATCTACCCATCTATTATTCTTCTACCTATCTCTCTATCCATGTATCTGTTTATCTACGTACATCAGCGTACAGCAATTAACTTCTATTCTTAATGAGGTTCGTTTTATGCCTACGGTCACCTATAGTGGAGGAGCCATTAATTGATCGATTCCTCCGTCAGTTTCATGTCCTGCCTTAGCCTTCAGTTGGAGTTTTTACCTTTGTGTACTGGACTCTGTTTGGGATTACTCCCTTCACTTCAATGACATTTTCATTTTAATCACGCTTCCAAAACAGTTCAAGACCATTTTATATTTACTGTTTGGACTTCTGGCTTAATGGGCAACTTCATGTCCGATAGCCATTAAAGCATGGTGAAAACTATATAGTACTTAGAGAGAGAGAGAGAGAGAGAGAGAGAGAGAATTGTATATCAGTACTTAAACAGTGTAGTGTGTATTTTTGATGGTTTGTCTACAGTATATTTACACACAATCCTGGCCTTTTCAACACGCGTTTAATAGGTTGTAATATCCATGACCAATTAACCTTTGCTTCTTATGCGGCAGGAAAGAGAGAGATGAATATACATGGTGTACTAAACTATTTCTTCCTGTAATAAGAAGTTATTTAGTACCAGCTTGCACTCATTACTTCTTTCCCCCACCTCCCTCCTCATATATATATATATATATATATATATATATATATATATATATATATATATATATATATATATATATATTCGTTCATGAGTTTATGAAATTGCATTTATGAATTGCCTTGCGGCCCTGATCAAATGGTCTTGCGGGCCTTATACGGCCCGGTGGCCGGATGTTCCCCACCCCTGTCGTCAAGTTTGACATGAATGATATGTACACACACACACACACACACACACACACAAACTCAACCTCAAGAACACAAATGCTATTAAGAGAAAAACGTTTACTTTCACTGCATACCCTAAAAGTTATAATTTATTTAGAGGAGTCGACTGTAGCACCAGTCGAACAGGGCAGTACTCCCGAGGTGGATGGCAAGCTGATGGTAGGGAGAGCCGGAGCTCCCGCTTTACCGGCCCTCAGGACTTGATCCTGACCATCTCCCTTTGCTGAACATTTTCAGTGCTTTCATTTACACAGAGAGTAGGCCAGCATACTCTCTTAATACCTCTACCTTACCTGTTTACACCACACTACATGCACGTAAAATATCACACCTTCTATGCGCACTCCCATTAGCAATGAACGCTGCATTATTACAAGAAAACGAGGCAGTATCTCGGATTGCCACCACCTGCAGGAAGTAGAGCAGTGACTGTTCATTCTTTCCTACAGTCCATATCGTCTCTGGCCCTGTTCCTCACAGAACCACAAATCTTTCCCTCTACCGAAATATCCCCATTTTGTTTTCCTGGTTACCAGCTCCTCACAAACTTCTGTAACAAGGGCGGCAACTGTTGTTATATCAAATTTCAATATGCAGTTGACACTGTTTTAAAATTCACTGCAACTAATTTTGATTAATCACTGTATAAACTAAATTATCTAAATATTACCAGATATCTCTGTGTAGTCTATTGCTCCCCCAATGCTTCTTCAGAACCCAGTGTATTTGACTCCATATCCACACAGTTGAGTAACCTTAACCTTGCCCTTAGCACCGAAATAACCATTTTGGGCGATTTTAACGTAAATAATGGTAAATGGTTATTGCCTTCTGCCAGGACTGACAATGCTGGTCTAGAGTGCGAGCTGTTTGCAGAATCGTTTAATCTCATGCAGTTGGTAAAGCAACCAACCAGAATACCAGATAATCCTGACCATAACGACCATCTCTTGGATCTATTCCTGACAAATAATTCAGATCAATACAGGATAGAAGTACTGTCACCACTTGGATCCTCTGACCACAATCTCATCAAAGCCTCATTAGGTAGCCCCCCCACCAAACCTCCTCATTCCGAACCTGTCAGGGTGACCCAATGGCAGTTTGGTAAGGCAAACTGGAATGGATTTAGAAATTATCTTGCTGACACTCCATGGCAGTCTCTCTTTTCTAGTGATGTCAATTCTACCCAGTCCCACATTAATGACTTAATACTAGTTGGTATGGATTTATTCACACCAAGTCAACAGTTCACCAAAAGATCGAACTCTGCAAAATGGTTTGATAGCAACTGTGCCAGAGCAACAGCCCAAAAGTCATTAGCATATAACTCTTACTAAAAATCAAAAACATCTGAATCACTGTCAATTTAAAATTGCTAGAAACCATGCAAAAGCTGTATTAATTAATCTCGCTAAATCAAACTTTCTTCAAAACCAAGCATCAAAACTACTTAACAACCCTAATGACGATAGAATATCCTGGTCAGCTCTGTTTTTTCAATAAAAACTTAAACAAGTCATCATCCATTTCCCAACTAAAATCATCAAATGGCAACATTACAAATGACCTGCGTGGGGAAGGAAATATCTTTGCCAGTACATTTGTCAGAAATTCTATCATAGAAGACGTCAGCCAGAACGTCCCAGTACTGGAACTTGACTCCCGAAATTGTTCCACTTATAATACAGACAAGATATGTATAATCCATCCTTGACAATATATCAACCAACAAAGCTCCAGGCCCAGATGGAATTTCTCCAATTGTTTTAAAAGAGTGTTTCCCAGAACTTGCCTCTGTTCCGGCTAAATAATTCAGACTACGCATACGTACTTCTTCACTCCCTAATTCATGGAAAGAAGCCAATAGCCATCCATTTCCAAAGAAAGGAAGTTCTTCTGACCCCTCTGATCACAGACTAATAGTTGTCACATCTTCTCTTGGTAAAGTATTTGAAATTTTAATTAATAGGGACATAGTCAAACACCTTGAATCCAACAACTTAATTAGTGAAAGACAAAATGGTTTTCCCCATGAAAGTCCACGACTGACATACCCAATCTCCTGACTCATACCATCCATCAATCAATCGACCTAAGTGGAGAAATTCATGCAGTAGCTATTGATATTTCTAAAGCTTTCGACAGGGTGTGGCACCGTTCCCTGGTGTCCAAACACCCTTGCAATGGACCAACGTCTCTTGTTCCTCTGTCTTCCTCATATCTCAATGACAGAATAATAAGAGTGAGAGTAGATAATGTATATTCCAATTTCCACTCAATCAACGCTGGCGCGCCACGGGGATCAGTTCTGGCGCCAACCCTGTTCCTGGTTCATATTAATCTCTGATCAGTCCCCGACAGTCCCATCCATTCATATGCAGATGACTCAACACTTCACAGTTCATTCACTCTCAAACACCCATTTACAAACTCTAATATCTCTAACTCTCGACTCAGTACAGCCATCATCATAAATCATGACTTATCTATGATCAATGAATGGGGACAAAACAACCTTGTCTCATCTAATGCTTGTAAAACCAAATATATACAATTTACTAATAGACAGGTAATGCCAGATTCGTGTAATACCTTCAGTGCTACTAATATTCCCATCTCCAAAAGTATTGAAATTCTCGGTGTCTCACTCAACACTGCCCTCAGCTGAATCTCTCATGGTAGATCACTTGCTTAAACCGCCTCAAAAAACTTGGATGATTGTATAGAGTCCGTAACTTCCTCACTGACGAGCAGTTAGCTATAATTTGTAGAGTCATGTGCGCTCCCAGCTTGAATATTGCTCACCCCTGTGGAATGGACGTGGAGAGGTTGCATTAAAACAACTAGACAAAACTCAGAACAAAGCTGTTGGACTTAATAATAACCTTGCTATTATAAACTACCTCATCTACAAGTAAGAAGGAACGTAGCGTCCCTTGTCTTACTTTACAGACATTTTTATGGAAAATAATCAGACGAAGTTGCATTCATTGTGCCACCTCTCCATACCTTCCCTCGTGCTACACGGGCATCTGGAAGCGCTCCTGACTGGAATGTCACTCAGCCATATTGCAGAACTTCTATCACAATTCTTTCATTCCCCGAACTGCATCTCTGGAAATCGCTTCCTCTGGAGTTGTTTCCCCCCAAACTTCAACCTACAGCTGTTAAAGTCCAACTGTTACAGATATTTTATGAATATGGGACGCCAGTAGTCTGATGTATGGATTATTATTATTTTTTTTTTATTCATGTATTTTTTCCTCCCTCTGTTCTGTTATCATATATATATATATATATATATATATATATATATATATATATATATATATATATATATAGATAGATAGATATTCCTTACCTCTCACAATACAGTTCAACGGAGATGTAAACATATAATTCAGGTAAATAAATGATATAAAGAGACGGAGCATGATAAACTAAGGATCAAATACAGCAAAAAAATAAATTTTATTTTTAAAGAAAATGAGAGAGAGAGAGAGAGAGAGAGAGAGAGAGAGAGAGAGAGAGAGAGAGAGAGCACTGGGATCATGGAAGTCCCATGGAATGTATGTTAATCAACATGGTAATCATTTATATAAAGGAAACTTTCAGAAAATAAAATATTCAACACGCCAAAAGTACTTGCTAGTGACTGAGCTTTTGAAAATATAATGATTAGTAAATGCCTGTATAATAGCACTAATTTGTTAATAAAGGAAATAGCAGGCATCAACTATTAGTACATGTGAATATAAAGGTAGTACTCACTCATAAAAAAAAAAAAAAAATGCAATTTCGTTTTGAATATATCTCTTCGAGATAATGTTCATGATATCGTTTGAGGCTACGTTCATTTATGACCCTACTGCAAACTCTGCAGTAGTTACGAGAGAGAATATACTGTATATATATATATATATATATATATATATATATATATATATATATATATATATATATATATATATATATATATATTGTTACGGAACAGAGAAAGATAATGTACACTTTAAGTGAGAATACTAAAAATCACTACTGTCCCGTAAAGTTCCAGGTTCAAAACAAAAGAGTTAGGTAAAATTACAAGTTAAAGTTTAATGCTCAAACTAACAACAAAATATTCAGGACTCATAAGGATAATGTAATGGCAAAAAACAGGTTCAATATATGGTTAACTGCAACAGCCTCTATTAACACGAAATTAGCATGAGTAAATTTATCTAAGTCAGCCCTGTTAAAATGAGATACCAGATAATACTCAGTGAATGCCAGATATATTATTACAGATACAAAATATTAATGATGGCTGACAATAAGAATCCTTACATAAATTACAAAAGCCTTATTAGGCCTAAGAATTAGCCTTATGCTACACAGTACAAGAAAAAATGCAACAACAGTTATACTCAAATTACACACAGCTGCTAGATGGTTGGAGACTTCCCAAGCACTCACAATAATAATAATTGTAAAGGGGAGGACAGAGATGTGAGCAAAATGAGTAGATCTAAGTGGCAATAATGCAGAGACTGAGCTCATTATATAGGGGCCAGCAGAGCTTGATACAACTTGCAAGAAGGACGCACAAATGAAGCCATAGGGGACAAAGAGCTGACAATCCTGCTCTGAACAACAGAAAGGGCGACTTACTCTACTATAACGGTAGAAGGGGGGACTGAGGCAGAACACGCTCGTGATCAAACACGCAGCATACTGTGCGTTAAAATTACACAAAGGATGATGAAATCATAGGCTATGTAACACCTCCCCACAAAGAAAAAGAAATTTACAAAGGAAATTTCTTATTACTCTAAAACAATCTGTCTAAAGTCTAGATAAGCATTCTGCAATAACATTTTCTTTCCCCTTGACATGTTGTATGCCTAATGAATACTCCTGAAGAAGTAGACTCCATCTTGTCAATCTCTGATTTTTATCTTTAAACTTACTAAGGAATTTCAGTGGGTTATGATCGGTATAAATGACTATGGGGTCAAAACCAGAACACAAATAAAATGAAAAATGCTGTAAACCCAAAATCAAGGCCAAAAGCTCTTTCTCAATAGTTGAGTAGTTCTTTTGAGGTGGATTGAACTTCTTACTGTAATAAGATACAGGGTGTTCAATACCCTGATCATCCTCTTGCAGCAAAACAGCCCCAGCTCCTGTATCACTTGCATCAACAGACATCTTAAAAGGCTTAGCAAAATTTGGAGTAGCGAGCACTGGCTGACTTAATTGGATAGCTTTAAGTTTGTTGAAAGAGGATTCACAGTTATCGGTCCAGACAAATTTAACTCCCTTTTTCAGTAGGTCTGTAAGTGGTGATACAAGAATTGAAAAGTTAAGAACAAATCTCCTGTAATAACCTACCATTCCCAAAAATCTTTGTAGCTCTTTCCTACTTTTAGGTCTGGGAAGATCACTTATAACCTGAACCTTAGCTCCTGGTGGTGCAACATGTCCATCACCAATTACATACCCAAGGTACTGAACTTTAGTTTGACCAAACTCACACTTTGATAAATTAGCTACAAGATTAGCATGAACCAAAAGCTCAAGAAATTTACTGACATGGCATAGGTGATCTTTCCAGTTGTCACTGAAGATTAATACATCATCAATATAAACAACACACCCTGCCAAACCCTCTGTTACAACATTCATGAGCTTCTGAAATGAGGCTGGTGCATTCTTCATACCATATGGCATTACAGAACATGCAAAAGTCTTTCCTAGTGTTACAAAACATGAGATCTCCCTAGCACGTTCAGTCATAGGTACTTGCCAGTATCCCTTTAACAAATCAAACTTACTTATGTACCTAGCCTTTCCGATCTTGTTTATGCAATCTTCCACGCGAGGGAGAGGGTGTCTGTTTTGGTCATCTGATTAACACGTCTGTAGTCGATGCAAAGCCGCTGTGACCCACCCGGCTTAGGGACCAGAGTGACAGGAGAACTCCACTCGCTCTGACAGGGCTCAATCATCTTGTGGTCCAACAGGTACCCAAGCTCCTTCTCGATGAGAGGAACTTTCACTGGGTTCACACGGTAAGGAGGCAATTTAATTGGCTTTGCGTCTCCAACATCGACATCATGCATCAACACAGTGGTTTTTCCTGGAGTGGCACGGAACACTTGAGGGTACTCCTGCAGTAATGCCGAAAACTCCTGCCTTTCCTCGGGAGGTAGATGAGAAAGCTGTCTGGAGATCATTCATGATATCAGGATTCTTCCCCAAACTATCACTCAGGCTCATACTGCATGGGAGAGCTTCACTTGTAGACTCGGGTGGAACAGCTACAGTGCAGACTGGATTATTTTCGTCCTGCCTGTGATATAACTTTAACATGTTGATGTGACATAGTTGCTTGTTCTTTCTACGATCTTGTGTGGCGATGACATAGTTGACATCACTGATGTACTTCTCCACGACATAAGGACCACTAAACTTGGCTTGAAGAGGTTGCCCATGAACTGGTAGCAGAATCAAAACCTGATCTCCTGGCTGAAAGTGGCGTAACCTGGACTTCTTATCATACCAAGTCTTCATCTTCTCCTGAGCAGCTCCTAAATTCTCTCTCGCCAACTGTAAAGCAGTGGACAGCCGTTCTTCGAACTTCATCACATACTCCAGCAGGTTGACGTCATCTTCCTCCGACAGCCAGCATTCATTGAGTAGCTTAAGGGGTCCTCTTACTTCATGGCCAAACAGTAGTTCAAAAGGTGAGAAGCCCAGTGATTCATTTGGAGATTCTCTTGTGGCAAATACAACAAATGGAAGACCTTTATCACAGTCTTTCTGATGTTCCAAACAGTATTTCTTGAGCATCGATTTGAGTGTCTGATGATATCTCTCCAACGCTCCTTGGGTCTGGGGATGGTAAGCTGAAGACGTGATCTGGGTGATGTCCAACTCTTTCAGAGACTGCTTGAAAACATTTGACATGAAATTACTTCCCCGGTCTGACTGTACCTCCTTGGGCAGACCAAACTTTGTGAAGAACCCTAGCATTTCCTTAACCACGTTCTTTGCTGAGATATTTCTAAGTGGAATGGCTTCAGGATAACGAGTAGCCATATCAATCAGGGGCAACACATAAGAAAATCCTGAAGAAGTCTTAGGAAGAGTGCCCACAATATCCACCAACACAAGGGTGAAAGGCGCCTCAAAAGGAGGAATGGGAACTAGAGGTGCAACCTTTTCGGTCTGATTACACTTCCCCACAACTTGACAGGTGTGACAAGACTTACAATACCAGGAAACATCCCTGAAGATACCTGGCCAGTAGAAGTGTTTCAAAATGCGTGCCACAGTCTTCCTCACTCCAAGGTGTCCTGCCAAACTGGAATCATGAGCCACTCTAATGATATCCTGCCTACAAACACGAGGGATGACAACTTGATGCACAACCTCCCATTCACAGTCGGCTGATGCTGTTGGGGGTCTCCACTTCCTCATCAGAAATCCTGACTTTATATAATAACAAGTAGAAGCACCAGTTGACTCTTCCTCACTGCAAGCAGAGTTAGCAAGACCTTTCAACTCAGGGTCGGCAACCTGCAACTCAATCAACTCTTGACGAGACAAATTATCAACACTACGGGGTACTGCCTCATCTGGTGAGTGGTCCAAATTAGCAAGAAAAGTGTCAGCTAGGATAACATCATCATCATCATTATCCTCTAAATCACCAGTAACTTTAGACTTAGCCCTAGTGACAGCACATGCAGGGAACACATCAGGGACATCACAATCCTGGGCCGCAGCCACTGGCTCACAAGACAACTGAGGAGCTGGACACGACTTCCACCAATATCATTTCCAAGTAAGAAAGTTACACCTGACATTGGGAGTGTCTCAACCAACCCAACCATAAAGGAACCATTAACAAAACCAGACTCTAAATTCACTCTGCACAGAGGGACAGAGAAGTAATTATTCCCTACACCTTGTAAGATTACAGTTTCATCAGAGGAATCAACATTAGAGCCTAGAACACTGGTCAGCATAAGGGATTGGCAAGCACCTGTATCACGATATATTTTAACTGATTTCCTGTCATTACTGTCCAGAGGACTGACAAAACCATCAGACAGGAAATTAGCAAATGAACTCTTGAGAGTGTCACCAACGTTACTGCTCAAAAGAGGAGCTCCATCATGAGAATTCAAAGATACCCCTCAAAGCAGGTTCAGTTAACTCAGTTAAAGAATTCTGGGAACTCTCAAGAGTGGACACTAGATCAATTGACTGAATATTTAAAGACTCCTTTTTGTTCACATCACGCTGTCTCCTGAAACATCTCTCCGTAGTATGACCAAGCTTACTACAATAAGTACAATTACTTTTCTGAAATCTAGAGGTGAAGCTGGTATTTACTTCCTGAGAAACATCATCTTTATTCTCTTTCCTGTTACCTGTACTCTGAGTAGAGGCAACGTACTTACTCTCAGCTTTCCCTTTTCCTCTAGAATATCTCTTGTGAGTGAGAACATATTCATCAGCTAAAACTGCAGCATCAGACAAATTATCTATTCTTCTCTCATCAAGATATAGGTTTACATCTTTACTAATACACCTTTTGAAGTCCTCCAGCAAAATCATCTGCTTAAATTTGTCATAATCAGAATCCACATTCTTAGAATTTAACAACTGCTCTAACAGATCTTCTTTGATTTTTGCATACTCAACATGGGATTGCTTTTCTTGCTTATAAGTTGTCCTAAATTTTACTCTATAGGCTTCAGGAACAAGCTCATAGGCCTTAAGAATCAAGCTCTTAACTACATCATAATTATCACATTGATCCTGAGGCAAAGATGCATAAGTTTCTTGAGCTTTACCGGTGAGAACAGTTTGAAGGAGTACTGGCCAATACTTTTTTGGCCAATTAAAACCTGTAGCTACCCTCTCAAACAACTGAAAATACTTTGTTAAATCAGATTCATTAAAAGGAGGGACAAGTTTAACATTTTTAGCCACATCAAAATCATCAGAGCTAGATGATCCAGTTCCACCTTGTTTCATGCGATGCTCATGGTCTGCCTGAATCCTAGCAAGTTCAACTTGTGCGTGAAACTCAGCCTCCTTAACACGAGCCTGAAACTCAGCCTCCTTAGCATGAGACTCCGCCTCCTTAGCCTGAGACTCAGCCTCCTTAGCACGTGCTTGAAATTCAGCCTCCTTAACACGAGCCTCCTGCAGGGCTAGCTGTAACTTAGCTAATTCAATCTGCGTTTGCTCATTTGGAGGAGTTACATTAAACAAGCTTTTATTAATCATGCCAACAATTTGATCTTTAGAATGATGAGAGTGAACTGCAATTCCCAATTGTTGAGCAACAAGCTTAAGTTCATTCTTTGTTCTGTTTTCTAAATCACACACTGTTTGCACATTTGACAAAAAATCTTTGGCTTCATCAAGTGTAGTAATAGTAGGCATCATGAATAAATCACAGTCACAAAATATCAAGCAATATCCTTATGATAATATCCTGAATATCCTGATAAGAGGTCGCCAAATTTATGTTACGGAACAGAGAAAGATAATGTACACTTTAAGTGAGAATACTAAAAATCACTACTGTCCCGTAAAGTTCCAGGTTCAAAACAAAAGAGTTAGGTAAAATTACAAGTTAAAGTTTAATGCTCAAACTAACAACAAAACATTCAGGACTCATAAGGATAATGTAATGGCAAAAAACAGGTTAAATATATGGTTAACTGCAACAGCCTCTATTAACACGAAATTAGCATGAGTAAATTTACCTAAGTCAGCCCTGTTAAAATGAGATACCAGATAATACTCAGTGAATGCCAGATATATTATTACAGATACAAATATTATTAATGATGGCTGACAATAAGAACCCTTACATAAATTACTAAAACCTTACTAGGCCTAAGAATTAACATTATGCTACACAGTACAAGAAAAAAATGCAACAACAGTTATACTCAAATTACACACAGCTGCTAGATGGTTGGAGACTTCCTGAGCACTCACAATAATAATAACTGTACAGGGGAGGACAGAGATGTGAGCAAAATGAGGAGTAGATCTAAGTGGCAATATTGCAGAGACTGAGCTCATTATATAGGGGCCAGCAGAGCTTGATACAACTTGTAAGAAGGACGCGCAAATGAAGCCATAGGGGACAAAGAGCTGACAATCCTGCTCTGAACAACAGAAAGGACGACTTACTCTACTATAACGGTAGAAGGGGGGGACTGAGGCAGAACACGCTCGTGATCAAACAGGCAGCATACTGTGCGTTAAAATTACACAAAGGATGATGAAATCAATAGATATATATATATATATATATATATATATATATATATATATATATATATATATATATATATATAAGACTCTCGAGGACAAGGGCGAAAAAAGAATCTCAATCCTGGAGAGCGAATGGGAGAGTGAGATAGAGTAAGGGCTGAGTGAAAAAAAAAAAAAAAAAAAAAAATGGTATATGTCGATAGTGTTGGTGTGAAAATGAAGCATGAAGGGGAAGAGGGTGTTGAAAATGAACAAATCAAAATGAAGGAAAGAATAAGATTTTACAAAGGAAATGATAATTAGGGAGGAAATTGAAAGTCAGAATGAGAGAGAGAGAGAGACAGAGAGAGACCAAACTCAGCGTGAAAAAGGCAGAAGGAAAAAAAAAAGAAGTCAGAAAAGAGAAAGGAAGATGAAAGTGAAATAAAGAACAAAGGTATATATAAATGAGAAAAGAGGAAAATTAAAACGAGAAAAAAAGAGAAAGGAAGATAAAGGTAAAAAGAAAGATAAAAGGGAGAAAAAAGAAAGGGAGACAAAATTGAGGAAAGAAAAATAAGGAAGATAAGAATGAGAAGAGAGAACGGTAGGATAAAACTAAGAAGAAAAAGGAAGATATAAGTGAGAGAAAAGAAAGGAAGATGAAAGTGAGAAAGAAAACGAAAGGGAAACAAAAGTGAGAAAAAGATCAAGAAAAAATTTGAGAAAAAAGAGAAAGGAATATAAATTTCAGGGAGAGGGGAAAGGAAGATAAAAATGAGGAAAAAGAAAGGTGGCTAAAGGGAAGAAAAACGTGAAGAGAAAAAAAAAAAGAGAAAAAGGAGAAACATGAGTAAAGGGATTGTGAAAGCAAGAGACGCAACTGCTTAGATGAGAAAGAAAATGGTGGTTATTGTGAGACGTATTTGGTAGTGCGGCATGTGGAGTAAGCGATCCCGTAACAACTCTTCCTTAGCGATTAATCCTACATACTACAACCGAGCATCCTCTTGATAGTTATTTATGGACAATTTCGAAAAAAAAACGATAGAAAGGTAACAACAGAATATTTAAAGTGCAGTAGTGCGAACTAAGGATTTAGTGCTACGAAGCCTCTGTGTCACAGGACATATTTTGAATTGACAACGAGCAATAAATTATAGGGCGTCGATTAATTTCCCTGAGCAACTACAAGCAGGTGTTCTGTCAAGCTAATAATGTGACGCGGAGTAATTAACTGTGTTAGTTGTTGAGTAGTGAAAGGGGTAAATAGATAGGTATTAATGTGTTTGCCCTTAAATGTGTGTGTGTGTGTGTGTGTGAACATTTAAAGTAACCTTACACAGTCCCTGTCCGTGCAGCAAACGTTTAAGAGATTGTAATATTCATAATAATTATTAATTTCTGATACCCTTAATTTCTAAATTTCTTACGGGGCTGGAAGGAGAGAGGTATAAATACGTAGTGTATTAAACAATTCCATATTTTTAACACCAAATAACACTCATTAATCTCTCTCTCTCTCTCTCTCTCTCTCTCTCTCTCTCTCTCTCTCTCTCTCTCTCTCTCTCTCTCTCTCTTGTCTATCCATAGTTTAAAACTCTCGCACTGTTTAGCATCATGTTTCCTCTTACACACTTCAGCCTCACTCGCGGTCATGTTCAGCTTATAAGATTTATTTAAGAGGATGAGATATACAACCTCTATCAACCCTATTACGAGACGTCAGATCTAAATTCCACAAAATCTCATAGACGTCAGTAAAAATATTATTTAAATAAAATCACCAATTTCTAGAGGAAATTTAAAGAGACGACCCTTCACGTGGATGATTACGTCAAATATAAAGTTGGCTGATTACAAGTTGCGGATGAAGTTACTGACGTGTGGGTAAGAAAACAGACTAAGATGTATGGTGTGATAGGGGAATAATACCACGCATAATAAATGAGCCAAACAGTTAACTAAAGTTAATTAGGGTAAGTTGCTAATTAGCTAGGTATATATGTAAAATTTTGTGGTAGGTGGGGGCGCTCATCAACCACTCACTCGATGCAGTGCTACTCTCGGGTGTCTGTCCTTTCCTCTCCTCCATCCTTCTTTCCTTCCATCCTCTTCTGTATTTCTTTCTTTCATTCTTTCCTTGTCCTTCTGCCTACCGATGACCCTACACTCCCTCTTCTTTCTTTCCTTCTATCTTTCCTCTTCCTTCTGCCTGTAGGTGACTCTACACTGAGTGGCAAACCAAATGGTTTCCTGTACACCAGGAAACCATTTATTACGCTGGGTGGTAACCACATAACCAAATTTTGGCGCCTGGTGATTTAGAGGGTAATTACAGCGCTCCAATCGGATTGAGCAGGTGAAAGTTTATATTATATCCAAGGGATGGTTGGGGTTTATTGTTCACGTAATGCCTCTGAGGGATGAGTGCGGCTGGGCACTCTTATCTTAAATGTCAGGAGCAACGCCTAGCCCCGGGCTCCTACGCTCCTCATGGGGCAACGTAGGATTGAATGATGGTTGGATGTATGGATATATATAAAATTAAATTGTTCTTTAGCGAGTTATAAATCACTATAAAGTAAACTAGGCTCGTGTTTTCGTCCAATAAGGAATGTACACCTCTCTCTTAGCGATTTTTTTCTTTGGTCATAGGAGACTGATATCCTTTTGTAGGTTATGTATGAAAAGAATGGCGATGTTGGATGGATTTAAATAATACGGAAGAGACAGTTCTGTTTAATAAACAAAATAAATCGCTAAGAAGCGTTAGGGTGTTTTTTCAAGAACAAGAGCCTAAGTGTGTTCGTCCGAGTCACACACACACACACACACACATTTATATGAGAGAGAGAGAGAGAGAGAGAGAGAGAGAGAGAGAAAGAGGTACGAGAATAAATGGTAATGAATGGACTGGCATGACAAAGTTGTAATGAAGTTGATGGATGTTGACTACCTGAATGATGAGTTTGTGGTCAGTAATGATGATTGTGGGGATACTTTCCTGGCGGTTTCTAGAGAATGGAAAACGAGACTGACTAGGAGAGTGAATGAGGTGGAAGGATAGGATGAGGAGATATCTGAAAGATGGTTTGATTTGGTGGAGGGGAAGCTTGATGGCGGACAGCAACGTGAAAGAGACGATTTTCTCCCGGCCATCACATCTGGGTTTAAGGAGTCTCGGTATGTATGGGTTTTTGTGGTGGACGGCAGTAGGATTCGTGTGTGTGTGTGTGTGTGTGTGTGTGTGTGTGTGTGTGTGTGTGTCATTAATATAAAATTAGAGTAAAAAGCACGGGCAGTATTTACTCAATATCTCTTCATGTCGAAATAGTTGAACGGTTTGGAGATGAAAAGTAATTGCCAAATAAGGTTACTGTGAATATATAAGTAAAAAATCAGTTACACTTACTGTATACTTTACCAAAACAGAACATGATCTTTTTAAACATACCTATATACCGTTATTTTTAATATATCCTGTTCTAGCATCATCATCATCGTCGTCGTCATCATAATCGAAAATAATCATTCGAGAGAGAGAGAGAGAGAGAGAGAGAGAGAGAGAGAGAGAGAGAGAGATGATTTCTCCCTGTCAGCGGAAATGACTAAAGCGGCTATAAATATTACAACAAATGCTACAGCTTCGACTATCGACCACAACTACCACAAATTTTCAGCAACAACCACAATCTTGAGCCACCACAACGACTGCCACTGTAGCTGCCATCACTACAGCTTTCATTACAACTACCTCAGCTGCCATAATCTACCAACACTACCACCCTCATCACAGTCTACATTATAACCATCACCATCATTTTCACAACAACCACTAGTGTGTCAATCGCTGTATCACCTGACTTACCACAACTACAACAACTACTATTATCATTGCCATCCAACCACATCTGCCACCACCACAACCACAACCAAATAATGCCTTCCACAAATACCACCATTAAAGGTACCATAACTACCATAACAAGAATATTTTTTTTACAACTACCAAACATTTTTTTTCCCACAACTACCATCGTCATTATTTCTACTGTAGGCACCACTGTATGATCTGTCATCCACCACAACTACCACTCCACAACAATTATCGGTCCTACTAAAACTCCCAAAGTTTTTGCAAGTACCAATATCACAACTGCCACAACTACCGCAATTACCACCATTATTACGTCTGCCACAACTACAATCATCCATGCAAACCGATTTATGTAAAGAAAAAAAAAGTAGAGCAAAAACACCCTCCATATCCATTCCGACAGTAACCTTACCCAGCCATCAGTCTCTCTCTCTCTCTCTCTCTCTCTCTCTCTCTCTCTCTCTCATTCCACCACCACCACATCTACCACTACAACTAAAATGACCAACACCACCATCACAATCGCCTCATCCACCACCACAACTACCACTTCCTCTATGACCATTGAGTTTTATTTCTCGATAATGACTCCAGGAAAGATCGCATACAAAACACAGGAGAAAACGAAAGAAAGAAAAGGAAGCAGAACTACAACAAAGTATAACGAAAATAAAATTGACGGCCAAAAAACAAAATGAAAATATGCAAAACACGATAATAAGAAACAGTAAACAAACATGGAAACAAACACCTCACACCTAATCCCCCTCTCTCTTCACACCATCTGTCTCACACAAACACTTCATTTGACATAATATTACGTCGCTCACATTCGCACCCACACGAACATTCCATTTCTCTCTCTCTCTCTCTCTCTCTATCATACACTCCATCACATATTACTGTACTTCATACATTCGCAGCTATAGAAAAACCCTGCACCCCCTCTCTATTACACACACACACACACACACACACACACACACACACACACATTTCGTTTATCATATTACGTCGCACACATTCGCACTGACATCAGCCCTCCTCTGTCTCTCTCTCTCTCTCTCTCAAGCAAGCAAAAAATTACTAAAATTCAAATGTCTTTGCACTCGGAAGGAAAAAACAAAACAAAACAGCGATTACAATGGTTTGGCTGTGGTTTTTGTTGTTTTTGTTATTTTATCTAATTGAGGTTTACTGCTTATGTGGTTAAGAGAGAAAGAGAGAGATTAACTGTATCGACGTTGCTAGAAGTGAGTTAAGGAATAAATAGGATGAACTAAGTTGTAAGAACTCTTATTATTATTATTATTATTATCGTAATCAATTATTACTATTTATTACCGACGTCATTATCAACATTATTAAACTCACGGCTTCTGTGACTCAGCAGCCCAGTTTATTTTTGTGACTTTATGTGGAACAGAAGGTATTCGACACACACCACAAAGCCAGCCAGGAGACAGGGCGTGTGCAGTGTTGCCAACTGTAGGGACATGTCCCTAAACGCTGGGACTTTTGACTGATTTTAAAGGCGTAGGGACGTTGGGACGAAATTCCTAAAAACATAGGGATTTTGGCCATTCATTTATATTTAGTATATTATTCTGAAATAAAAGAAATGAAATTTTGTGTAGTTCATACAATTAGAAAGTCAGTTTTGCTCTTCAGGATGGTGAAAGTAATAATAATTTCAGAAGGTGCCTCTCCTTTAATCAAACTGCATTTGCTGAGCTAAAAAAAAAAAAAAAAAAAAAAAAGTTGCCTCTCTTTGATCCTCTGTTTAAGGAAATGAAATTCATATCTCCTAAGATTGCATTGGAATTTGATGCTAGAAAAAATCTACCTAAACTAGACAATTTAATGATGAAATATGGACATATGTGAGAATCTCAAGAGTGATATTCAGCAAGAGTGGGAGGATCTTCCAGCATATTTCAGTGCTGATAAACGTAGCCTACTTCTTAAGGAAAGCTGTGAAGAATTTTGGGTGGATATTTCCAAGTTACAGATTTTTTCAGACCAGTATGTTTTTGGGAACCATGCTTCTCTAGCTAACCTTATCCTAACTTTGCCACATTCCAATGCAGAAACCGAGAGGATGTTCTCTCTAATGGCGGATGCAAAGACAAAAAAGAGGAATAGGATAGGACCTGAGTTATTGGACTCCTTACTCTTTATCAGTTGTATTATGAAAACAAAGGATAAAACTGTCTTGATTTTGCAAAGCAGATTGAAGAGAGGCATTTGGCATTTCATGACTAACATATGTATGACCAAAATAGGTAAAGCTTTGTTTTATGTCCATTCAGGCCTTTAGTTATACTTTTGTGTTCATTGTTATAATGAAGGTGATCTGTTTGTGAATGATGAAAGTTTTATTTGTTTCAAAGAATATGAGAAAAAAAAATTAAAGCAAGTAACTTACTTTCCATTAGTAAACATGAAGTTAAAGGACAAAACTGTCTTGATTTAGCAAAGGGGATTGAAAAAAAGAGACATTTGGCACTTCATAACCAACAGATGTATGACCAAAAAGAGTAAAGCTTTGTTTTCTGTCCATTCAGGCCTTTAGTTATACTTTTGTGTTCATTATTATAATGAAGGTGATCAGTTAATGAATAATGGAAGTTTATAATTTGTTTCAAAGGAGATGAGAATAAATATTAATCCATGGAGCCTACATTATTATTTACTTCTTAATTAAAACCTGCATTTCTTAAAAAATAAGTTTATTTAATGTAGGGACAGGCATAGGGACTTTGCCATTGAATGCAGGGACATGTGGGGACTTTTTATGACATCTTTAGGGATATTTGGACCAAAAATCAATTTTTGGGTTGGCAAACACTGGGCGTGTGTGCTGGGCAATCCCCAGGCCCTGTCTTCCCCCTTACTATTTTTTAATCAGCCCATATAGGGATAATGTACGGCCCGGCCTGCACTATAGGTGCCGGATATCTTTAAACAACAACAGCAACAACAGAAGGTATTTTCCTTACGATGAGATGATTAATGGTGACAACGACTACATGTGTGTGTGTGTGTGTGTGTGTGTGTTGCTCAAAAGAATGGAATCGTCTGGCGTTAGTTAGCATGGTAACCTTCTCCTGATCATGGAATGGTTAACTCATAGTACTGTCTCAAACACCTCGCGTTAACCACAACGTGATAATAGAAATAGCCCAATAGCAGAACAGACCACCACTTACCCATTTAGTATCGCAAGATGCGTACGCCGTTACTTGTTACCAGAACCACAAACCCACAAAATTTTATATTATATATATTAACAGTACAGAGCTTGGGTGGCAATATTTTATATATAATACAACTGAGGAGTCAACGGGAGCAATATCGAGGTCAGGATTAACTATCCTGTTTTTATTCTTACTCGGTCTAAAACACATTTTTCTTATCATTTCTCTTGCTCGAATTCTGTGTTGTGGCAATAAATTAACACTAAAATATGATGCTAGTCACGAAGGAGAGATATGGAAAGGACACTTAGCCATAGTACTGCCATTTTCTATTACTGATCTACGTAAAATAAGCTACAAATGACGAAAATCTGGACCAAGTTATGTTAAAGGATTATAGAATAGAACTCACGGTTTTATGATATTTAGGCACTCTCCTTATCAGGCAGGAATAAGTCTCCTTGGTTACTCAAGCCTGTCTCTTTTCGTCTCACAAAACTGAATTACTCCCACAGCCTGAACAGCCTAGTAAGTCGTGGTTGCATGACATTCGATGACCCTTAGTTATGAGGTAGGAATGAATCTCCTTGGTTACTGTTTTCTGCTTTTTCAACTCATGTGCGTGTTTTATATTTAACTTAGGCTACAAGCAGATAATATTATTCTATCTACGGGAGTCATCTATAGCGCATTTACTCAAACCTAACAAAGATCCCTAACTTCTTACAGCTCAGTTGAGGGCCAGGTGTACTGTAGTTAGACTGGAGGATTGATTTGACTAATTACCAAGAAGACTCATTTCTACCTCATACCTAATGGTCACTGAATTTCATGCAACCACGACTTAGTATTCACGTCGTGGCAGTTGTCCAATTCTGTCAGATGAATTCAATTTGACTTCTTTAAACATCATCTCGTCAATCCAAAGGAACAATATTTACTTCGCTTTTGATGTCACCAAACGGGTGCTGAGGGGGGAAGCCTTCACTAGGTGGCACCGACATAACTGGGAGGTGGAACTGCCTTATTCCCCGAAAGGAGGGTGGTAAGCTACAAAAGAGTAATTTCGGCATGCAGTTCGCCAGGTTAGCATTCAAATGAGACTGGGATGCAGCTGCTACTGCTAGTACTACCACTACTACTAGTACTACTACTACTGATGATGATGATGATGATGATGATGATACACCAAAATGTTTAGTACTAGTGTTTCTTGTAACGGTATTAGTAGTGGTAGTAGCAGTAGTAGTAGTGGTAGAATTAATAGTTGCAACCCCACGCTCATATCAGCGTGAACCTGGTGGACTGCAGGATGAAGTTGTCTCCCTCCTGCAGCCCACCATCCTCCCTTCGGGGAGACAGGGAGGAAGTTGAGGGAATTGGTACAAGTGGGCAGCTTCACCACCCAGTTTTGTTGGTGCCACCACATGAAGGCGTCCCCACAGACCACTGCAAGGATATGTAAGGATTAAACTGAAGAGAAAATTTTGAGTTTACGAGGCACTAGTTTGAGCGAGAGAGAGTGAATATTCTGAGTGAGAAAGTGAAAGGATGAAGGAGTGAGCAATACTGAGAAAACAAGTGGCGAGAGAAAAGGAATAGGTGTCAGCCAATGAGTGAGTGAAAGAGAGAGATAACCAGTGCATCACGCATGGCGAGTATGTGAGTGAATGAGCAAGTAACTGAGAGAATGAATTTCTTCACTTGAGAGTACCCACCTTGCACTCTCTCTCTCTCTTTCTCTCTCTCTCTCTCTCTCACACACACACACACACACACACACACACACACACACACACACACACACACACACATTTCGTTAATTATATTACGTCTCTCTCTCTCTCTCTCTCTCTCTCTCTCTCTCTCTCTCTCTCTCTCTCAATTAAACCAAAGTTTACAAAAAATCAAATTTTCCTGCGTCCAGAATGAAAAAAAAAAAATTAAAATGGATTGACTATTATTTTATTTTGGTATTTTTTTCTAACTGAGGTTTACTGATTATGTGGTTAGAGAGAGAGAGAGAGAGAGAGAGAGAGATTAACTATTTAGTCATTGTCAGGAGGGAGTTATTAAATCGGATGAACTACTTCGTAAGGAACTCATTATTATTATTATTATATTATTATTATTGTGGTTATCGTAATCAAGCAATATTTTTCCCATCCTCATTATCATCATTATTATTATTAAACTCACAAGCTTCTGTGACTCAGTAGCCCAGTTGATTTATGTGACGTTAGGTGGAACAGAACATAAGTTTTTTCCCTAAAAGGAGATGATTAATGGTGACAACGACGACGTGTGTGTGTGTGTGTGTGTGTTGCTCAACATTATGGAATCGTCCGGCGTTAGTTAGGATGGTAGACTTCTCCTGATCATAAAACGGTTGTTATAACTCATAATACTGTCTCAAACACCTAGCGTTAACCACAACGTAATAAAGGAAATGCCCCAGTACTAGAAGAGTCATCGTTGCTTTCCCATTCATTATTATCAAGCATTTACGATCACATTAGTAAATAACAAGAGAAAACTAAAAATACTCTATACTAACAAAACATTCCGAATAACAATATTTTATATACAATTCAAGTGAGGAGTCAACGGGAATATATTGAGGTCATGAGCTATACTGTTTTTATTCTTACGTGGCCATAGGTCTTTTTTTTTTTTTTATCATCCGCTCCAATTAAAATTAAATATGATGCTAGTCACCAAGGAGTGATATGGAAAGGACGCAGAGCCGTAGTACTGCCCTTTTCTACTACTCAGCTACGTAAAATAAGCTACAAAATGAAAATCTGGGCTAAATTATGTTAAAAGATTATAGAATGGAACTCACGGTTTTATTATATTAAGGCGCTCTACTTATAAGGCAGGAATAAGTCTCCTTGGTTACTAAAGCCTGTCTCTTTTCATCTAACAAAACTGAATTACTCCCACAGCCTGAACAGCCTAGTAAGTCGTGGTTGCATGACATTCGATGACCCTTAGTTATGAGGTAGGATTGAATCTCCTTGGTTACTGTTTTCTGCTCTTTCAGCTCATGTACGTCGTTTATATTTAACTTAGGCTACAACCAGATAATTTTATTCTATCTACGGGAGTCATCTATAGCGCGTTTACTCAAACCTAACAAAGATCCCTAATTTCTTACAGCTCAGTTGGTGGCCAGGTGTAGTTAGATTCGAGGACTGATTTGACTAATTACCAAGGAGACTCATTTCTGCCTCATAACTAATGGTCATTGAATTTCATGCAATCACGACTTAGTATTCAAATTGTGGTAGTTGTCCAATTCTGTCAGATGAATTAAAATCGACTTTAAAAAAAAATCATCTCGTCAGTCCAAAGAAGCAATATTTACTTCGCTTTTGATGTCACCAAACGGGTGCTGAGGAGGGAAGCCTTCACTAGGTGGCACCGACATAACTGAGAGGTGGAACTGCCTGGTTATATGAACGTGTCTCAATTCCCGCCCTATTCCCCGAAAGGAGGGTGGTAAGCTACAGAAGAGTAAATTCGGCATGCAGTGCACCGGGTTTGCATTCAAATGAGGCTGGGATGCAGTTACTACTATGACTATTACTACTATTACTACTACTACCACTAATACGCCTACTGCAAATGATGGTGATTTCCTAAAATGGATAGTAATGGTATTTGTAGCAATAATACTACTATTACTATTACTATTATTATTACTACTACTACTACTAGTAGTAGTAGTAGTAGTAGTAGCTGCAATTCCAGACTCATCTCAGCGTGAACCTGGTGGACTGCAGGATGAAGTTGCCACCTCCCTGCAGCCGACATCCTCCTTTCGGGCAGACAGGGAGTTGAGGGATACTGGTAAAATTGGGCAGCTCCTCTACCCAGTTTTATTGGTGCCACCACATGAAGGCGTCCCTCCAAACCACGCCAATGAAATGAAAGGATTAAACTGATGAGGCACTGAGTGAGAGAGTGAATAACTCATTGAGAAAGTGATAGAATGAATGAGTAAGCAATGCTGAGAAAACCAGTGAATGGGCGAGGGGACATGATTTAAGTGAGTCAGCCAATGAGTGAGTGAATGAGAGAGATAACGAGTGAATGAGGCATGGTGAGTATGAGAGTGAGTGAGCAAGTACTTGAATGTTTTTTTTTTTTTTTTTCACTCGAGAGTATACTTTGTAACACACACACACACACTCTCTCTCTCTCTCTCTCTCTCTCTCTCTCTCTCTCTCTCTCTCTCTCTCTCTCTCTCTCATACACATTTCATCTCATTACTTCAAATATTCGCACCTACACAAGAACTCCCCCCCTCTCTCTATCACACACACACACACACACACACACACACATAATCTCATTTCGTCACATTTACACCCACACAAGTACTCTCACTCCAATTCCCCCTGCTCTCTCTCTCTCTCTCTTTCTCTCTCTCTCTCTCTCTCTCTCTCTCACGCGCAAATGCTCGCGCGGGTTCACATTTCATCTCATATTGCGTCGCACTAATTCGCACTGACATGAGCACTGTCTGTCTCTCTCTGTCTCTCTCTCTCTCTAATCCGTTGTTTTCCCTCTCTTTACAACCTTATCTCATCTTCTCTCTATTCTCTCCATCTCCTACCTCTCTCTCTCTCTAGTTTCCTACCATCCAGCCTCTAATTTTCCCTTCCACTTCTCTCTCACATCACTATTTCCTCTTACTTCCCTCCCCTCCTCTTCTCCCACATTCTCATTCGCTCATGCCCATTATTCTTCTTGCTGTACTCTATTATTTTTCTTCTTCCACTGTTTTTCTTTTCATTTTCTTCTTTCCCCTCTCCCTCACTTTTCTATCAGTTTGACTCTCTCTCTCTCTCTCTGAATCTACTTTATATCTACGTATCAGTCTGTTTAGGTATTGATCTATCTATCTATACATAGGCCCAAATTACAATTTCATAACAATCACGAACTTCAGAATTAAACTCAAATTCAAACTGTATTATACACCGTAAGAGAGAGAGAGAGAGAGAGAGAGAGAGAGAGAGAGAGAGAGAGAGAGAGAGAGCAAACTTTAGGTAGGAAGATAGAGGAGAAAATTCTTCATGGCTTCAGTGAGGTATGTGGTTGACAGGTGGGGAGGGGGGAGGGGAGACGGAGAAAAGAGAAAGAGAAAGAGGGGAGAAGAAAGGAGAGGGAAAAAATGGAACACAGGGAGAGTGGAGGAAGAATAGGGAAGGGAGGGAGACGGAGAGAAGGAGGAGGAGAGGGAAGAGAGAGAGAAGGGAGGGAGGAAAAAGAGGGAAAAGAAAGAAGCGTGGCGTGGGAGGGACAGAGAAGGGAGGAAGGAGGGCTAGAAGAGGGAAGAGAGAAAAAGAGGGGTGGAAGGCAAAGGATGATTGAAAGGGAAGGAAAATGAGGGAGGAGAGTGAAGAGAGAATGAGAGAGGAGGAAAGAGAGGGAAGAGAGGGAAGAGATGGAAAGGGGGGGTGGGAAGGAGGGACGGAGAGAGAGAGAGAGAGAGAGAGAGAGAGAGAGAGAGAGAGAGAGAGAGAGTTGGAAGTAGAGAAGAGAAAGGAAAAATGAGAAAGAGACGGAAGGGGTGAAAGGGACACAATTGAGAGAGAGAGAGAGAGAGAGAGAGAGAGAGAGAGAGAGAGAGAGAGAACATGAAGGTTGAAGTGGTAAAAGGATGAAAGAAATGTTAAATGAAGGGAAGGAAGAAGGAAGCAGGAAGAGGATGAAAATAGGAAGGAAGGGCGGAAGGAAGAAACAAAAGAAGGAATATGGATGCTGAAGAAGTATAGGAAGAAATGAAATGGAATGATGAAACAAGGAAGGATGCAAGAAGGGATGGAATGGAGTAGATGAAGGAATAAAGCGTAGAAGGAAGGAACGAAGGAATGAGAACGGGAACAATTTAATAAAAGATGGAATGAGACAAGGAGGAAGAAGAGGAAAGGAAAGATGGAGGGAATGAAGGAAGGAAGGAAGTGAGTGAGGGAGGAAGGAAGGATAGATGGAAAGAGGGAAGGATGGAAAGATGGAGGACAGGAAGGAAGGCAGGTAGGAAGGATGGAAGAAAGGAACGAAGGAAGGGGAAAGCGATGGAAAGAATGAATGAAGAAGAGGGAGAGGAAAATAGAAAGGCTAGAGGGAAAGAAAGGAAAGAATGAAGGATAGGGAGAAGAGAGTAAAGAGATTGGAGGGAAGGAAGGAAGAAAAGAAGGACGAAAGATGGTCGTGTTACCTGCCAATGTGGGACGATTATTCTCAGTTAAGTGGATATAGAAGCCTGAGAGTCTTAGTAGTTCACCTTAAACCCTCCAGTGGTCGGACCAACTCTAGTTCTGTATTCCAGCTTACCCCAAACGATTATAGGAGAGAGTTATAGGACCCTGATAGCGTCTATTTCCCTCCTGCCTCTCCCCTGACCAGTGTCACCACACGAAGGCATCTCTCTCATTCTCTCATAATTTACGCCTCACACACTCCACTCACAGACACAGACAATATTTCCTCCTCCTCGCAAAAAATAAAATGAAATATAAATAAAATGTAAAAGTTCTTTGGGAACACTCGCATAGTGGCCTGATTTCTGGAGTCCAATTTGTTTTAAAAAAATAACGAAGAAAAACTGAAAAAAAAAAAAAAAAACTGCAATAATAACAACCAGAACATTTTAGGACACAGTAAAAACAGCCAAATAATACGAGCAAACACAACATCAACAAAAGCAAGAAGAAGAAGCCCACCACCACCACCACCAAAAACAACAACAACAAAAAACAACAGAAGAAGCAAGCAGCCACAACAACAAACAAAAAGCACAAACACACAAAATTAAAGAAACCACCACAACAAACACAAAGGAAACCAACCACACCAACACCACCACAACAAAAGGAAGAAAGAAAACGAAAGGAAATCTGATCCCTCATTCTGTCTGTTTGTCCGTCTGTCAGGCTTTGTATTACGGGAAAGGAGAATGATGGAGAATAAAGGAGAGCTGGGGGTACCTTCACTGATTAAGGTGTAAGAGTGAAATATATAAAATGTTGCTACTGATTTTTTAGCATGAGCGTGGGAAAAGAGTGATGCTGCTGCTGATGGTGGTGATGATGATGATGATGATTGTGGTAATGATGATGATGATGATTGTGGTAATGATGATGATGATGATGGTGGTGATGATGATGATGATGATTGTGGTAATGATGCTGATGATGATGGTGGTGATGATGATGATGATGATGGTGACGATGATGATGATGATGGTATTAATGATGATGATGATGATGATGGTGGTGATGATGATGATGATGGTGACGATGATGATGATGGTAATGATGATGATGATGATGATGATCATGGTGATGATGATGATGGTGGTGGTGATGGTGGTGGTTGAGGTGTTGGGGGTGGTAGAGATAGTAATGAATATATGCATGATGACGTTGATGATGACCTTATATTTCAGTGATCAATGAGAGAGAGAGAGAGAGAGAGAGAGAGAGAGAGAGAGAGAGAGAGAGACGGGGGGATGTGGGATGGGCAGTTTCTGGCATCTGCTGGTGTCGCATATCTCTCTCTCTCTCTCTCTCTCTCTCTCTCTCTCTCGTTTCCTTGTGTTTCCCACCATCCTGTTTCAGTCCAGCCTCAGCTTTTCATTTCTTTCCTTCTCTCTTTCTTTCTCATTCATTCTTTCTTTCTCTTCCCATCTTTTACTTCCACTTTTCATATATAATTTCATAGCATCGTTTTCTCTAATTTCTTTATTTTTGTTTATTTTATACGCATTTAATTTTTTTTCCAAAATCTCTACTTCCGTCTCTCTCTCTCTCTCTCTCTCTCTCTCTCTTTCTCCCTCTACGTGTTTACTTTCCTCTTTCCTTCTCCTCCCCTCAGAAGCAAAGTATTGATCCCTGCTGTTGTCAGACAGACAGACAGACAGACAGACAGAGAAAGACAGAGACAGAGATCCCTGCTGTTGTGTGTGTGAGAGAGAGAGAGAGAGAGACAGACAGACAGACAGACAGACAGACAGGCAGACAGAGACAGAGATCCCTGCTGTTGTCAGAGAGAGAGAGAGAGAGAGAGAGAGAGAGAGAGAGAGAGAGAGAGAGAGATTGGGTATGGAGGGAATTAAAATGTGAACTAATAAAGTACTGGAAAGAAATATGAACAGGAAGGAAGGAGGGAAAAGGGATAAGAAGGAAGGAAGTACGGAAGGAAGGAAGGAAGGAAGGAAGGAAAGAAGGAAGGAACGACCGACCGACAGAACGAACGAACAAATGATGGAAGAATAAGTGAATGCTTGACGAAAAGAAACAAGTATGGAAGGAAGGAAAGAAAGAAAAAAACAAGGAAGGAAGGATGAAAAAAAAGAACGTAGGATTGAATGAATGACTGAAGGAAGAAAGGGTGGGAAGGAAGGAGGGAGGGAAAGAAGAAAGATAGGAAGAAGGGAGGAACGGAAGGATGAAAGGCCAAATAGAAGGAGGGAAAAAAGGCAGGAAGGAAAGAACCAACGAACAAACGAACTAATGAAAGAACGAATGAATGAATGTATGATGAAAAGAAAGAAAGAAGAAAGGAAGGGAAGAAGGGAAGGAAATATTAAAGGAAAGAAGGAATTAATTAATAAAGGAGGGAAGGAAGGAAGGATGGAAGTAAGGGTGGGAAGAGGTAAGGAAAGAAGGAAGGAAGGATGGACGGAAGGAGAGAGGAATGCAAGAAAAGAAGATATGATGGAAGGTAGGAAGGAGGGAATTAATGAATGAATGGAGGAAGGAAGGGAGAGACAAAAGAGGTGAGAGAGAGAGAGAGAGAGAGAGAGAGAGAGAGAGAGAGAGAGAAGGAAGCAAACAAATACTGGAAGAAAAACAATAAGAAATCGAGAAGCCACATAACTAGATGGGAAAAGGGAAAGACGAAGAGAAAGAAAAATAGAAAAGGAAATAAAGGAAGATAAACGAGGGAAGAGTGACAATGGACAATGAAACACGGATAATAAGAGCGATAGAAGAAAAAATGTAGGAAGAGAGAGGTGAGAGGAATATATATATATATATATATATATATATATATATATATATATATATATATATATATATATGTGTGTGTGTGTGTGTGTGTGTGTGTGTGTGTATGTATGTATGTGTGTATACACACACACACACCATTTATTTTGTGTTAAGGGAATTGGGAACATAGAATAACACAAGAAAAGAGAGAGAGAGAGAGAGAGAGAGAGAGAGAGAGAGAGAGAGAGAGAGAGAGAGAGAGAGAGAGAGATGGTATATTATCTACGCAAATTTCTTAGAAGGATACTGTAGTTTATGCATACTCATTATAGTCCTCTCTCTCTCTCTCTCTCTCTCTCTCCTATACAAGAGGAAAAAGATATATCATGGCGTCCCTTTTTTTTTTTTTTTTACAGAGAGGATGAGCTATTTTATGATGGAGATTTTCGAGAGAGGGAGGACGGGGGTGGGGGGAGAAGGAAGGAAGCGGGGAGGGAGGTAGGAAAGGAGAGAAGGAATAGAACGAGGAATGGAAGGAGGGAAATAAGGATGGAGAGGAATGGAAGGAGGGAAATAAGGATGGAGAGGAATGGAAGGAGGGAAACAAGGATGGAGAGGAATGGAAGGAGGGAAATAAGGATGGAGAGGAATGGAAGGAGGGAAATAAGGATGGAGAGGAATGGAAGGAGGGAAACAAGGATGGAGAGGAATGGAAGGAGGGAAATAAGGATGGGGAGGAATGGAAGGAGGGAAATAAGGATGGGGAGGAATGGAAGGAGGGAAATAAGGATGGAGAGGAATGGAAGGAGGGAAATAAGGATGGAGAGGAATGGAAGGAGGGAAATAAGGATGGGGAGGAATGGAAGGAGGGAAATAAGGATGGAGAGGAATGGAAGGAGGGAAACAAGGATGGAGAGGAATGGAAGGAGGGAAATAAGGATGGAGAGGAATGGAAGGAGGGAAATAAGGATGGAGAGGAATGGAAGGAGGGAAATAAGGATGGAGAGGAATGGAAGGAGGGAAATAAGGATGGGGAGGAATGGAAGGAGGGAAACAAGGATGGAGAGGAATGGAAGGAGGGATCGAGAAAGGGAAGTATTTTTCTTTTTTAATACAACAGAGGAAGGAGAAACAAATGGATAAAAAATAATAATTCATACAACAGATTGCAGGTGTCCTCCATATATAAATAAATACGGTAACAGCTGGACTTGAACAGCCGCAGGTTGAAGTTTGAGGTGAAACCAATCCGGGGAAACGAATTCCAAAGAGATGCAATGCGGGGAATAGAAGAATTCTGATAGGTAGAATTTCTGCAATATGGCAGTGTGACATTCCAGTCAGGAGCGCTACCATATACCCGCGTATCGCGGGGGAAGGCATGGAGAAGTGGCACAATGGATGCAACTTCCTCAGAGCATTTTCCATGAGAGTATCTGTACCTGTAAAATAATGTAAGAGATGTAGTTCATTTGTAATAGTAGGATTATTAATAATTCTAACAACTTTGTTCTGAATTTTGTCTAGGTGTGTTAGTGCAACCGCTTGACATCCATTCCACAAGGGTGAGCAATATTCCAGCTGAGAGCGCACATGACTCTCATAAAATATAGCTAGCTGCTCATCAGTGAAGATGATAATGACTATCCAAGTTTCTCTGAAGCGGTTTAGCAAGTGATATAACACGAAAGGCCCAGCTGAGGGCATTGTTAAGCGAAACATCGAGAATTGCAGTACTTTTAGAGATAAGATTATTATTAATAATGAAGGTAAAATATGACTCAGGTAATATCTGTTTATTAGTAAAATGTATATATTTGGTTTTACTAGCATTAAATGAGACAACATTAATTTGTCCCCATTCAGTGATCTTAGATAAGTCTTGATTTATGGAGATTGCTGTACTGAGTTGTGAGTTAATGAACTTTGCGAACGGGTGTTTGAATGGAATGAACTGTGATGTGTTAAGTCATCTGCATATGAATAGATGGAATTATGGATGACTGATAAGAGATCATTAATATGGATTAGAAATAGGATTGGAGCCAGAACTGATCCTTGTGGTAGCCGTCATTAATCGAGTGGAAATTGGAATATACATCGTCTGCATTAACTCTTATCTTTCTGTTGCTGAGATATGAGGAAATCAAAGGAAGAAAAGAAGTTACGCCATAGCAAGGGAGTTTGGATAGCAGGGAACGGTGTCACACTCTGTCAAAAGCTTATGGAGAGGAATGGAGGATGAAATGAAGCAAGGGAATTAAGGATGGGACGGGGTAGAGGGCGGGAATCAAGGATGGGAACGGGTGAAGGGATGAATGAATGGAGGGAGGTAAGGATGGTGATGGATAGAAAGGAGAAGGTAAGGAAGGAGAGGAATGTAGGGAAGGAGGGATGGGAGGAGCTAAGGAAGGGGAGGAATGAAAGGAGGGAGAGATGAAGCTAGAAATGGAGGAATGTAGGGGGGAAATGATGGAGATATGTAAAGATGGAAGAGAGGAGGGGGAAGAAAGAGGGACGGAAGGAGGGAAGGCTGGACAGAGGGAAGAAGGGAGGGGAGGAAGGAAGGAGGGAAGGGTGGAGAGAAGGAAGGAGGGAGGAAAGGAAGAAAGGAAGGAAGGAGGGAAGAAAGGAAGGAAGAAAAGAATGAACGAGGACAGGAAGGAAGTAAAATAGGAAGGAAGATAGGGGAGAGGAAGGAAGGAAGGAGGCAGGAGAGGAGGGAAGGAGGAAGTCAGTGAACAACGAGGGTCGGAGGGAGATAAGGAAGGAGAGAAAGATAGAGGCAAGAAGAGGGAGGAAAGAAGGGGTATAGAGGGAAGCAGGCATTGAAATATGGGTGAAGGGCAGGAGAGAGGGAAGAAGGAGAGGGGGGGAAGGAAAGAGGAGAGAAGAGACAAATAAAGGAGAAAGGAATGGAAAAGAGGGAATATGAGGGAGATAATGGAGTGAAAATAAGAGGGAGAGGGAAGAAAGATGTGAAGAAGAGAGACATACTGAGGGAGGAAGGAAGAAAAATGGGGAAAGGAAAAAGGGAATAAAGAAAAGGGGGATGCACAGGGAGAGAACGAGGATTAAATCAGAAAATGGAGTATTAAGAGAGAGGGAGGGAGAGAAGGGGAAGGATTAAGGAAGAGGGAAGAGAGAAGAGAGATAAGGAGAGCGAGGTGAGAGGAATAGAGGAAGCAAGAAGGGAGGGAGAGGAGAGGAATGAAGGAGGTAGGAAGGGAGGGAGGAGAGAGAAATGGAGGAGGCAGGGAGAGAGGATGGGGAGCGGAAGGATGGGAAGGAGATGAACGAAGGGAGTGGAGAGGAGGAAATGAGGGGGACAAAGGCAGAGAGAGGGAAGAAAAAAGAGCGATAAACGACGGGAAAGGGAGAAGAGAAGAATAATGGGAGGAGAGAGGGAAAAATGGTAAAGGAAAGGAAGGAAAGAGAGGAGAATGGATGGGAAAGGCAGATGAGATAATGATAAAATAACTGCAGAAGCTAAAGGAAAGAAAGAAAGAAAAAGGAGAGTAGAAAAGGAAGAGAAAACAAACTATAGAGGAAGATGGAGACGAGACAAAGAAGCGAACGGGAGAGAGAGAGAGAGAGAGAGAGAGAGAGAGAGAGAGAGAGAGAGAGAGAGAGAGAGAGAGCAATTTCGTGGAATAGTAACAAATGAAAAATAAAGTTTGTGTGTGTGTGTGTGTGTGTGTGTGTGTGTGTGTGTGTGTGTGTGTGTGTGTGTGTGTGTGTGTGTGTGTGTGTGTGTGTGTGTGTGTGTGTGTGTGCATTCCCCTTCCTATATTCTCTTCTTATATTTTTCTTCTTGGTATCTCCATCTACCTACCATTCTATTTATTCATCTTTCTTTACCAATAATCGGTTATATACTACAGTACTTTTAGTCTAACCTGTCTCGTTTGTCGACCTTCTGAAGCTCACGAAATTTATTGGCAAAGTATGGCTCTTCATTACTTGCAAAGACTGTTTCGTGACTAGCACCATATTTGAGTGTTAATCTGTCCCTACAACTCACCCTAAAAATTTGAGAGATGGCAATTTTGGGACTAGTTAGAGTAAAATGAGCATAGCGCAATCACGGACAGCACTTATGATTCAGTACTGCTGCCTTCAAGTGAAATTGTTCGATAAAAAGCTTTTGAAAAGAATTAAATTAATCTTTCAATAAGCCTTTCAAATCCTGGGCAATCCTAAGCTGAGCATATCGCTTAGAAACGTTAGGATTAAACTACTGTTCGAGAGGGACGCCTTCACGAGGTGGCACCGATATAACTGAGAGGATCCGTTGCCCAGTTACACTGTCCCTCTGCTCCCTCCCTGTCCCCCGAAAGGAGGATGGTAAACTGTGGGAGAAGAGCAATTGAAGCCTGCAGTCCACCTCGTTCACATTTCACGTGAACCTGCGGTTACTACTTCTACTACTACTACTACTACTACAAAGCTACGAAAGTTGCTAGACTGAAGGTGTGATGGCAATAAGACTCTCAGGCTACCATGATTCACTTTCATCCTAATAACTCTCTCTGGCGTTAAGTGGAACAGGCTATTCCAGTTCTTCCCACAGACAAATTCATGATTATTTTTTGTCGTATCCCGTTACCAAAACTCTCTAAATAAAATAACAAAAACAGCAACTACGACAGCAACAACAAAAATAAAAAACAGCAACTACTACTACTACTACCACTACTACTACTAATGTTTATGAGGAAGGTTTGTTTAATCTGTAAGTATAGGATTAAAAGAGGCTGTCAATTGTTGGGCAATGTGTGACATCACTAAATGAAAATCGACCTGTGATTGGCGGAGAACGGATGACGTCACTTTAAAGGAGGAAGAAAACTCGGTCTATTATTGGTGGAGATGCGTGACGTCATTCAAAGGAGGATGAAAACGCCCGGTGATTCGGGAAGAATGTGTGACGTCATTAAATGCATGAATTGGGCCAGAGAGATGAGTGTTGCACACTAAAAGGGCGACCACTGAGAGGAGAAGAACTAGGAAACAATTACCCTGAGCATGATGTTATTGTGTTTTTATTCACACACACACACACACACACACACACACACACACACACACACACACACACACACACACACACACTGCCTCTCTCTCTCTCTCTCTCTCTCTCTCTCTCTCTAACAGAATATTCTTTACCTCCTCATCATACTGTAACTCTATTATATTTTTTCCTACCTAAAGTAAGCCTCTTTCTCAAAGTTAGAGAGAGAGAGAGAGAGAGAGAGAGAGAGAGAGAGAGAGAGAGAGAGAGAGAGAGAGAGAGAGAGAGAGAGAGAGAGAGAGAGAGAGAATAATGATAATGGTTCAGAAAATAATGATGATAACGACTTTTTCAGACAGACAGACAGAGACTGAAAGACATTAACAGCAACATGTACAGTAAATACCACAGCCATTACTAAAAGCTTCTCTGATTTTGGTAATAATTTCAGTCACACAGACTCTTAGCTTTTCCATATTTTTTTCATTTCCCGTTTTTGAATTACACTCATGTCTGTATTATAGTGGATTATAGCGACATGATGGTGATGATGATGATGATGATTATGATTGCTTGTTTAGTGTGTGTGTGTGTGTGTGTGTGTGTGTGTGTGTGTGTGTGTGTGTGTGTGTGTGTGTGTGTGTGTGTGTGTGTGTGTGTGTGTGTGTGTGTGTGTGTGTGTGTGTGTGTGTGTGTGTGTCTGTGTCTGTGTGTGTGTGTGTGTGTGTGTGTGTAAGGGGGTTGATGTGATGACGAAAACAAAGGCAACGACTAGAATGACAACGATAATTATATGAAGGCGATGATGATGGTGATGATGATGATGACACCTCCTTTAAGTATGAGAGAGAGAGAGAGAGAGAGAGAGAGAGAGAGAGAGAGAGAGAGAGAGAGAGAGAGAGAGAGAGAGAGAGAGAGAAAATAACTAAGAAAACAGAAATAACCTAAAAAGAAGTCATAATCCCGGAATGCGTAGTAATTTTTTAACACGTAGCAAGTTAGTCTATGTGAGAGTGAGATAAAATGAGAGAGTATGATAGAAAGCATGACTGAATTATGTAAGCTGTATATGGCTTATATTTTGGAGCCTGACTATCACATCTCTCCCTCTCTCTCTCTCTCTCTCTCTCTCTCTCTGAAGAAGTAGTATATATATATATATATATATATATATAAATATATATATATATATATATATATATATATATATATATATCTTTCACCTCACCTACCATAGGGTATTAATAATCTCTCTCTCTCTCTCTCTCTCTCTCTCTCTCTCTCTCTCTCTCCTACTGTCTAGCTATCTATCTATCTACACATTTAAAGTGAAAAAAAAAAGAACTTCAGCTACAAAGAATTAAGGAAAAGAAAGTGCCTCGTTCACCCTGCAGTAAAAGTCGTTAATCGTTAATCCTCATTACCGTGCCACGTTGAAGGATTTCCTGTTATCCGGATTGCATTTCTTAGTTCATCCTGGGGAAAATGACGAATGGAAATGTATTTCCTTATCAAAGAAAAGATTTTTTTCATTTACATTTATTGATATTACTATACTTGTTAAATAATAGGAAAAACAAAAAAAGACCATTTTCCAACGCATATTTCTATCTTTCTACCTGTTTTTCTGTCTGTCTATTCATCTATCTAACCATCCACCATTCCATATATTTAGCGCAATTTGCCTCAAATAAAAGAAATTTATGCATAAAGACAATCAATATTAATCATGAGGAGGAGGAGGAGAAGGAAAATGAGGACATGAGTGAAGATGATGATGATAAGGGGGAGAGCAAGAAGGAGCGAAAAGGACAACGAAGGACAGGAAGAGAAGAACAATGGGTATGACATTGGCCTTCCGCTCTCCCTGACGCCTGATCTTTTTCACCGATGGAGGAAGAAGCCACATCAGATTAATTCAGTGACTGAAATGGCGCATAATTCTGCTGCGTAATGGGGGGAGGGGGAAGTCATGGTTTGAGAAATGCGTACATAGTTTCATCATAACCATCATCATTATTATTATAATTTCTATATCAATCATTATCCTCATCATCATCATCATCGTCAATGTATTTAACAATATTACCAACAAATAAACGCATCAAAATATAGGCAAGTATTGAATATATACACACACACACACACACACACACACACACTGTACATATATATATATATATATATATATATATATATATATATATATATATATATATATATATACACAGAGAGAGAGAGAGTAGACCCAGTCAGTGGCTAGGCATGAAAGAGAGAATACATTATACCAAAACAATAACTTCCTTTTAGTTGCAAAGTCACACACAAATAAGCAGGATGTTCGACCCAGTTACCAGGGAGCCTAAAGGGAAGCTAGGGAAGATTTCTAGAGCCCTATACTTTCAACTTTTCCTTCCCTTTTTCCCTTTGCAACGACTAGTACTAATGGATGTTTTATTCCAGATAACGCCAGAAAATTTGGTCCAACTGAGCAAAAACTATATGGTGTATATAATCTGGCAAGGATCCTTAACCTCTTCCAGCGAGGTTGACGGCTGGGTGTAGTCAGACTGAAGGGTCGCTATAACTAGTAACCAAGGAGACTCATCCCTACCTCACAGCTAAGGCCCACTGAGTTTTCGGCAACGACAACTAGTATTCAAACAGTAAGAATGGTCCAGGTCCATCAGGTGGAAACATAACTGATTAGAAAAACACGCTGAACTTTTTATTAATTTATTTTTAGGTTAATTTCATACTGTATTTTTAAGGAATGTGCTGGCGAGGGACGCCTTCATGTGATGGCTTGGAGATAGTAAAGAGGCTCCACTGCCGGGTTATACAAACATCCCCCATATAACTTCCTAGTTCCTGGAGGTGAGAGAGAGAGAGAGAGAGAGAGAGAGAGAGAGAGAGAGAGAGAGAGAGAGAGAGAGAGAGAGAGAGAGAGAGGGAAAGTTAAGTGTGCATGTCACTGGGTTCACGTTCATATGAGCAACTTCAAATACTGTTCTGAGGGAAATCCAAGGACTTAGACTAATCACTAAGCATCTAAAGTAATATTTTATCTGATATTGGCACACAGGGAAAATGTTAGGACCCAGCCAAACGATCTCATTCCCGTGATAAGAATTCCATAAGCCTAAAGGGAAGGTTGGGAAGATATCTGTAGGACCCTCCTTCTTGGCTCAGTTTTCCTCTCGTTTAGATCTTGTTCTCCTTTGTACCCTCGTCAGCACTGATATATTTTTATTTATTCGTTTGATTTTTTGCCGATTTTTTATTTATGTGTGAGGTTAGTAAAATATAATTGTGAATTACATATTCGGGAAGTACTGAAAATAATAATAATGAAAATAATAATAACAATAATAAAAAGAAGAAGAACAACAACAGCAACAACAATAATAATAATAATAATAATAATAATAATAATAATAATAATAATAATAACAACAACAACAACAATATTTATAACAATAATTCATGTAACATCCTAACACAGCATATCCTCTTCCCCTTAGATGCCTCCTCCTTCCCTTACCTTTACTCTCCTAAGGGCCGGAGGGGTTTTTACGAGAGAGAGAGAGAGAGAGAGAGAGAGAGAGAGAGAGAGAGAGAGAGATGGGGGGGAACCAAATATACTAGTATTAAAATAATATCAGTAGGTTCTGGAAAAGTATGCAAAGACGAAAGGAAGAGGGAGGAAGGACAGAAGGAGAGGAATATAGGATTGAGTGACTGAAAGAAGCAAGACTGGGAAATGCTGTGATCTGCAGGAAGGAAACTGTATAAGAATAAATGAAAACGTAATTCTGTTCATGTATTAAAAAAAAAAGAAAACGATGGAATGAGGAAAGAACAAGAAAATAAGGAAATTAAAGAAAGAAGAAAATTAGGGAGGGAGAGAGGGAGGGAGGAAGGAACGAAGGAAGGAAAGAAGGAAGGAAGGAAGGAAAGAAGAAAGAAAGGAGTAAAGGGAGGAAGGAAAGGAGGGAGGGAAGAAGGAAGGAACGAAGAAGAAGAATGAAGAGACGTGATAAGAGAGTATGGTGTCTACTAAATACTGCGTAAATGCAAAGTGAAAAAAAAAAACCATTGGGTGGTGGAGAGAGAGAGAGAGAGAGAGAGAAAGAGAGAGAGGTACAAGCTACATAAAGATTATCTCTCTCATCGTCGAAAGACAAGAAATCTGTTATGATTAATGTCAGAAGCTTGTATCAACTTAGATGGATTCATTCAGGGGGAGAGAGGGAGGGAGATGCCAAGGATGAGACGGAGGGATGGAAGGGGATGCCAAGGATGAGACGGAGGGATGGAGTGGAAAGGTATATGAGAGGGGGGGGTGTGAATTGGGAGCAGGGCAGTGAAATGGCGAGGGACAGGCCGACGTGGAGGCGATTTGTTTGTGGCCACGCCGTAAGGGATTAAGGCGACTGGTAATACATAAATAGATAGTATCATATAATTATAAAATTCAAATACTCGTTACATAACTCACCCGAGTTTCATATAATTCAGCTGGGAGTCGGATGATTCAGATGTGTGTCATATAATCAGGTGAGTGCCATATGATTATGCTGAATGTCGTATAATTCAGCTGAGTGTCATCATAACTGGGATGAGTTTAATATATAATTCCTCTGAGCGTGCCATAAGAAGCAGAGTGATAATTGTCAACAATAACTCTTTGGTGGCCAGGACAACTCTAGAATTGAATTCCAGTAAAAGCCACACGGTTGCATTCAAACGAGACTGAATCGGGATCTGAGAGTCATTATTAGATAAATTTGTCGACAAAAAGTTTCACTAGAGAGAGGGAGAGGGGTATCCTGTTTGATATTGTATTTAACATATTGCCAATAGGCCAATGCCGGGAATCAAACCCGGGACTCCTCAGGTGTGAACCAGGCAGCATACCATTATACCACGACCAGGGAAAAAAAAAAAAAATCTCACATTGTGGCAATCTTGTAACCAATGTTCCTCCGACTCCCAGCCGTGAGTCCAAGAGGATGAGACAACCCCCTGGCACTCGGGCAAGTGTAGTGGTATGCTGCCTGGCTCGCACCTGAGAAGTCCCGGGCCCGATTCCCGGCATACTGGCAATATATTGGATGATTTTTCCTGTGTACAGTACAGGTTTCATCCTTTGATATTGTGAGTGAAACTGGGATGGAAAATACCGTGGATTTTTTCACTAAGGGAGAGAGAGAGAGAAAAAAAATGCTAGGGATAGACTGCAATGTGAGCAGAAGAAATACAGTAGGTTGAAAATGTCAAGCACAGACACACACACACACACACACACACACACACACACACACACAGGACTAGTTTTAGAGTGACAAAGAGGCAGCAAAGGGTCAGCGGAAAAGCAAGAGTAAGTGGAAGTATCTTCTTGAGTGAAGAAAATATATAAAGTGAGATGGAGAAGGAAAATAATACGCTAGTGGAGAGAGAGAGAGAGAGAGAGAGAGAGAGAGAGAGAGAGAGAGAGAGAGAGAGAGAGAGAGAGAGTGTTGAAGAATTTTAGCCTGAAGGATGGGAAAGATAAAAGAGGATTAGATGAGCAAAAGTGGGAGTTAGAGACAGGAAAGATTTTAAAGGAAGAAGTGCTAAGAAAATTTTAAAAAATGGAACTAAATGATTAATGAATGGAATGAAGGATGGACAGGTGAGAGGGAGGAAGAGAAAAGGGAAGGAGGAAGGAAGGAAGGAAACGAGGGAGGGCAGGGAGAGGAAGGAGGGAAAGAAGAAAAGAAGGAAACATGGAAGCAACGAAGGACGGCGGAAAGAAGGAAGGAAGGAAAGAAGAGAGATGAAAAGGAGTAAATAACAACCACAGTTTTGCCACAAAGGAAAATATTTCACATAAACGTCTTCACTGTGCTAACCTTTTCTCTTTACTTTTTTGCAACATCCAGACGATTTTATTCAGCTCATAAAAATCCTCTTGAGGTGGGGAAGTTCGAAAAGTCTCTCCCAAGCTGAATAAAACCGTCTGGAAATGGCAAGTGCTAAAGAAAGATTATATTATTTGATTAAAGAGAATAAAATGTAACAATAAAATAATTAATTCCACAGAACAGTGTGTGTGTGTGTGTGTGTGTGTGTGTGTGTGTGTGTGTGTGTGTGTGTGTTTCATTTATCTTTCCCTTTTTATACAATAACTCTTGTCGTTACAAATATTCAGTCTTTTTCATCTCTCTCTCTCTCTCTCTCTCTCTCTCTCTCTCTCTCTCTCTCTCTCTCTCGTGTGTGTGTGTGTGTATAGATGTTAGTGCGCGTGTTTGTGATTACGTGTGTGTATGCTTATGTGTGTAGACAGTACGTGTGTGCACTAAGTGGATGTGACTGAAGAAAGTGAGGCTGAGGTTTTTACAAAACATATAAAAAATGAAATCATGGAGAAAAACACAAGCACTGGTTGAGAAAAGCAAAGTAAAGGCAATGTAGAAGTGCAGTTCAAAAAATACAGTAGTACCCTAACAGGAAGGACTAAAAATAAGGAAAGAAAATGTAGTAAAAAAAAAAAAAAAAAAAAAAAAAGGCGTTAATGGTTACGAGCAAGCGAGCTATGGTTACTCACATTTATGTTTGGAAATCAGCGATCTGGCCCGACCCATCCGTCACGTTAAGCAGAAGCTAATCACTTTACTCCTATGCGACGCGGAGTTGGAATTCTTTCTGCATGTGGTACATGTAATCTTGTTATCATCTGAAAACTCACCCACAAAGGAGTGTTCGGCTCTAATCGATGAACACCTCAATTACGACTTTAAATTAAGAAATATTTTCAGTCGTAACACTGTGTTTTGGGCATTAGCTCTAACAATTAAATATCGGAGATTCCGCCTATTATTTTATGTTGACCCTTTACTATTTCTTCATGGTGAAATAACTAAGGTGAAGCGCCCCATTTCTGGATTTAATCATTTCATCAATAACAAAGACATCGACACGACAGGTTGGCAGCGGAGACTGTAGAAGTTAGCACTGCCCGTTTGATGAATGTTACAGCGCTTCGCTTAACACCAGCACTCCCGTACGGTTTGAACCTATGTTGCTCAAACAATCTCTGAGCTATATTCTAGCTTTTACTCTGACGTGTGTGTGTGTGTGTGTAAGAGAATGTCTATCGTTCCATCATATTTTTAGTTGTTCAGATTCCATCATGAAGAATTTTTAATATCAGAGGGAAATTGTGAAAACATGGCGCTCGCTCGCTCGTTACGCGCTCACAAAACACATTTCACTGGTAGATATATGCGCACACACGCACGCAAAACCATAGGGCAGGGACAGGAAAAAAAATAAACAGAAGTAAAGACAATTATGCGAGAGCGATGGCAGGGGGAGGAAGAGAGGAAGATAAGGAATGAGAATGAAGCCAGAGAGAGGAAAATAAAAAATGAGAGAGAGAGAGAGAGAGAGAGAGAGAGAGAGAGAGAGAGAGAGAGACAGACAGACAGACAGACAGAGTTCACTGTAACAGATGCAGTAAACTGCAGTCTGTAGGATGTAAATCACGCACTCTGTACCAGCATATTAATAACAGAGAGAGAGAGAGAGAGAGAGAAAGAGAGAGAGAGATTAAACAGGATTCTTTTGCGTAATCTACCCAGGGTATAAATATAATAGCCCGTTCCCTGAGGTCCAGCAGTCCTCCTACGTGCTCGTTCCCTGAGGCCCAGCAGTCCTCCTACGTGCCACACACCCTCACATGTCACCACTTCTGCACTAATGCCCACCGTCTATACTGAGTACATGCTCGAGACGTCTCATTCAGGGCTGGTGTGTTGGTATCAGCGGGGGTGTTTTTATGACATGTCGGTGGGTCTTGTGCAGCATCAGTGAAGTCTGTTTTAATGTAATATTATTCACCAAACTGTCCTCTGCCCCAGCCAACGATCGGACTCGGGTTCTATCAGACTGCAGACAATTTCCCTAACCAATTGACCCTACCTGCCACTGTAGTTACATATACAGATACACAGACTATACAGACCTTGAAATCTTTACTGGATGAACCAATTCCTCTTTCGTTACTTCTCTTACCTGGAAAGAAAGAAAATTACTGTATATTAGTATTACGTGACAATAAATTACTTACGTTAACAATATGAACGATTCTTTTTATCGTTTGTCAAAATAAATTAATTTATTGTTCTGTCTGTCTGTCTGTCTGTCTGTCTCTCTCTCTCTCTCTCTCTCTCTCTCTCTCTCTCTCTCAAATGAATTCATCCTGATTAGCATGGGCAGTTCTGTAATTATCATCATCATCATCATCACTACACCTCCCTCCACCACACTAGGCACAATGTACTCAGTAACCTTACCGTACATAGACTTTGTTGTATTATTAACTGAAAAGACTGACTTCCTTCCTCCCTCGTCTCTGTCTGTCTGTCTGTCTGTCTGTCTCTCTCTCTCTCTCTCTCTCTCTCTCCTTATACTCCGGTCTTCCTTTCTGTTTTGATTTCCTTTTCTCATTTTCTTCCCCACCATTGCTTTCTTCCCCATTAACTCCTTCCTTTGTTTACTTTTCCTTCTTTTCTTCCTTTCGTTTCCTCCTCCTTTCTTTCTCTCCTTCCAACCCTTTTTCCTTCCTTCCCCCCTTCCTTCCTTCCCCCCTTCCTTCATTCATTCTTTCCTTCTCCCTTCCATCTTTCCATTTTGCGTTTCATTTTTTCGTTCCTTCATTTTGTTAGAAAGGTTTTTGGCAAGGTGCCAGAAGGAGCAGGAAGAATTCGAGTTGGAGAGTTGAGAGCATTTAGTACAGATGAAATTATTTTTAGCAGAGCGAAGAACAGACTTAGCACGATTTGGGACAGAAATGTAAAAAAGATGTGATTCAGGGGTGGGTTGGCTCCTGTACCTTTTATAGGCCCTCTCCTTGTTGCTGAAAGCATTAGAACAAGCGTGATTAAAGCAAGGCTTTCTCATATTAGTCAATGGATATGAGAATGGAATGTATGTTTCCATGCCCGAGAGAATAACCTCCGTAATGTGCAAGGCACACTCAGATGGCTCCCGGCCATGGAAGCAATAATCATTCCAGGGAAAATCAAAGAAGTACTGCCTGAGGGCCTCCCAATCCTCGGCTCCAAATTGCCACAGACGACGGGTCTTTGGAGGGTCCACAGGCCATACCGGAGCCATAGGACAGGTTAAGGTAATAAGGTCATGATGGGAGGAGCCCAATGGAGAGAAAAGATTAACAGTGTAAGCAGAAGGATTAGTTGTAAGGAAGCGGTCAAGTATGTTGGAGCTCTCTCCAAGGAGGTCAGGGATGCGGGTAGGGTGCTGTACAAGTTGATGTAGGTCATTAGGGATAGAAAAGATATAGGCTTGTTCACCAGGTGGATCAGTGAAAGGAGAGGAGAGCCAAAGGTGGTGGTGAACAGTGAAATCTCCTAGAATGGAGATTTCAGAGAAAGGAGAAATGGATAGAATGTGTTCCATTGTAGAAGTAAGATAGTCAAAAAAATTTTGATAGTCAGTAGGATTATGGGATAAATAAGGAGCACAGATATATTTAGTCAGGGAATGACAGGATAGCCGGAGCCAGAGTGTAGAGAATTCAGAAGAATCGAGTTCAGGAGCACAAGAGCAAGATAAGTCGTTGCGTATATATACACAACAGCCACCTTTGGCTTTGAAATGAGTATTGAGAAAGTTGGAGGATACAGAAAAGGGTTTGCTGTCAGTTACCTCAGACAACTGAGTCTCAGTTAGGGAAAGAAGGCGAGGTTTAGAGGAGGAGAGGTGGTGCTCAACATAACGAAAGTTAGAGGAAAGGCCGCGAATGTTGCAGAAATGAAAAAGAGGCGAGTCAGACAGTGGTTTCAGGCAGCTCGAGTCGTCACCGGGAGACGGGCGGAAGGTGGGGGCATTTATTCCCCCCCCCCGGGGACTCCGAGCCTATGTGTTGTAAAGCCATGATTTGTTTTTGAATTTTGGAAAAGGAAGTGTAGTGTGTACTGTGCATGTAGTTTGGTGTTGATAGAGAAACCTGTATTGGAGAGCATGCTGGCCTACTCTCTGTGTTACTGAAACACTGAAAAAGTTCAGTAAAGTGAGATTGTCAGAAACTAGTCCCGAGGGCTGATGAAACGGGAGCTCCAGCTCTCCCTGTCATCAGCTTTCCATCCACCTTGGGGATACTGCCCTGCTCGACTGGTGCTACAGTCCACCACTCCTCGTTATATGGAGGTAACAGTACTGAATAAAACAAAAAGGGGTGCCACGGCACAGCATGCCGTTCCCGGCAATCATTTTAGTGCTGACATAAACACAACTGGATTTCTATTGAAAGATGTCAGATATCAAATTTGGAGCAAATCGGTTGAAAGTTGACGATTTCATGTCCATTTGAAATTTTTAGCCCGACCCACCTGACATTGACACTACCGCTAACTGGGGGGTGACCCCCTGGTGTAATGAGGCATGTTACGGAATGCAGATTTGAAAGATGCATCTTTAGGTTTTGGTTTCAAGTCGATACGACGAATATGAAAGGAGTTATGCTGAAGAAGCGATTTTTTTGTTTTACTTTTTTTTTACAATTTTTTTTTTTCTTGGCCTCGAGCCTGGGCCTTGACCCAATTTGGCCCAACATTTAATCAGGTGATCAGATGGCGGCATCCCATCATCCCTGTAATTTTAGTTAAAGGTAGTTTTCGTGCAAAGTTGTTAACAGACAGAGACAGACAGACCGAATGAAAACTATACCCGTTCCCGAACCTCTCCGGGGCGGGGACGGGTAACGATCAATAATGAAACTGTTACACAATATGCAGAAAAATCTGCAGGGTTCTGAACAGTGTATCACTAGCTTTAAAAAATTAACTGTTCACTCTACCGTTATTTATGGTAATGGAGTCGATCGATTTTAGTGTCCGCCATGCCACATAGCATTATATTCTAATTAACTGTGATGCAATTAATATCCAATAAAATACTGAGCTGAAGCCTATCAATTAATCAATAAATCAATTTATATCAATATCTATATCTATATCTATATCTGTCTATCTATCTACCTACCCATCTATCTATCTATCTATCTATCTATCTATATATATACATAAGCATATATAACGCAGAAGTAAAAGGAATCTAGGGTACGTCTGGGGTTAAGATAATTAGTTGCAAAAGTGAGATGACTGGGACTCTCTCTCTCTCTCTGTCTCTCTCTCTCTCTCTCTCTTCCACTAGAGTTTACCGTTGGTTTTCTTACTATGCTTAATTTCTTCGTATAAAAACAGGAAGAAAAAGAAGGGAGAAGAAACGGGCATAAAGAAAATGAGAGAGAGAGAGAGAGAGAGAGAGAGAGAGAGAGAGAGAGAGAGAGAGAGAGAGAGAGGCAGCAGCAATCATGAGGCAGGGTGGGGGGGATGCAGTTAGGTTAAAGCTGAGGGACCCACCTGCCTTATGGAGCTCAGGCTGAAGGTGGGTAGATAATTATACTGGTAGATAAACTATCTATCTATCTATCTATTGCCAGACGCCTCAATCCCGTTTGGGGTGGCCACAAACAAATCGCCTCCAAGTCGCCCTGTCCCCCGCCATTTCACTGCCCTGCTCCCAACTCACACCCCCCTCTCTCATATACCTCTCCACCCCATCCCTCCATCTCATCCTCGGTCTCCCCCTCCCTCTTCCACCCTCCACCTCACTCACATACACTCTCTTCGTCAATCTTTCACCCTCCATCCTCTCCACATGGCCAAACCACCTCAGTGTGTTCCTCACAACGCTTCCTATCACATCCACATCCACACCACAACGCTCCTTTATATCCTCATTCGTCAGCCTGTCTCTCCACGTGACTCCACAGGCTCCTCTTAAATAACTCATTTCCACTGCTCTCACTCTTGACTTGTGTCCTTCCAACAATGTCCAAGCTTCACTTCCGTACGTTAGAGTTGGTATCACAATACTGTCATGTGGTAACTTTTTACTTCCATGCTCACTTCCCTGTTTCTTATCACTGCTTTTAAGGAACCAGCAACCTTTCTTCCCTGCTGTACCCTTTCAAGCACTTCACCCTCCAAACCTCCATCCTTACTCATCACACTACCCAAATACTTAAACGTACTCACATTTTCCAATTCCTCACCATCCAACCTCGCTGTACATTCACTGACTTCACCTCTCTCAAAGACCATCACTTTACTCTTCCCTACATTCACCTTTAGGTTCCGTTTCTTACACACTCTCTCAAACTCATCCACCAAGCCTTGCAGCTCCCCTTCGTCTTCACTCAACAACACAGTATCATCTGCAAACAACAGTACAGGGAGTTTCCAAACACTATCCTCTCTCACCAGGGCCACTCCAACATCCACTACCCTACCTTGTACCTCTTTTATTACCCCATCCATGTACAGATTGAACAACCATGGAGACATGACACATCCCTGTTTCAAACCAACTTTCACAGAGAAAAATTCACTTAGTTCACCATCCACACGCACTGCAGCCTTCGCACCATCGTACATACTCTTCACAGCATTCAACAACTTCCCATCTACTCCATATATTCTTAACACTTTCCACAATCCTTGTCTATCCACCCTGTCATATGCTTTCTCCAAATCCATGAAAGCCGCATACAACTTCTTTCCCTTCTCTAGAAACTTTTCCACTAAAGATCTAAGAATGAATATCTGATCTACACAACCTCTTCCCTTCCTAAAGCCTCCCTGTTCTTCTCCAACTAATTTCTCTGTTCTTTCTCTAACTCTGTCTATAAGTAACCTACCATACACTTTTCCTATTATACTAAGAAGACAAATGCCCCTATGATTACCACACACTTCTTTTTCCCCTTTTTCCTTTGTACAAGGGAATAATTATACCTGACTTCCAATCCTCCGGGACTCTACCTTCCTCCCAGGCCAATCTGCACATCTTCCACATCCATTCTACTACTATCTCTCCCCCATGCTTCAGCATTTCACCACACACTCCATCAATTCCTGGGGCTTTCCCCGATTTAACTTTCTTCATTGCTTCCACAACTTCCATCCTACTGATTTCTTCCTGTCTTCTCACCTCCCTCCTTCTCCCAGCCATTCCCCAACCACTTATACTCGCATTACTTCCATCCTCCACGTTCAACAATTCCTTAAAGTGTTCTCTCCATCTGCTCACTTTTTCTCCCTTCTCCACTAGTAATCTACCATTTTTATCTTTCACTCCCCTGCTAACTTCACTTCCACCCTGTCTTACTCTTTTCACTTCTCTCCAGAACATTTTCTTACAGTCCCTCCACTTTACACTCAAATTCCTTCCAAATTCCTCATCCACTCTCTTCTTACTCTCTCTTACTAATCTTTTCACCTCTCTCTTCCTTTCCACATATAACTCTCTCTTCCGCCTCTCAACTTCTTCCACGCCCCTATTTCTCATCCATTCATTGTATGCTTTCTTCTTTTGTGCCACAGCCTGTTTCACCTCTTCAGTCCACCACGCTGTTCCTTGCACCCCCCTCCGTCTTCTCTTCCTTCCACACACCACATCACATGCTGCACATATTTCTTCTGTAAATATCTTACACACACCTTCCACGTCTCCCCATCTGCTCCAATTCATATTTGCCCAATCGTTCCTCCACTTCTCTCTTATACTCTGCCTTTTTCTCATCCTCTTGTAACCTTTCCACTCTCCTTGCAACTACTCCTTCCTCTCGTCTTTCCCTTCTTCTATTCCTCCATCTTACTTGCAACCTAATTCTGGCCACCACCAAGTAGTGGTCAGAAAGTCCACTCCCCCAACCTCTATACACTCTTGCATCCTTTACACATCTTCGCATCCTTTCATCCACACACACATAATCAATCATTGCCTTCCTTTCATTCAGTTCACCACCCACCCTTCTCATCACTCGCCATGTATACCTGTGGATCATTTTATGCCTGAAGAGGGTATTGGCTATTACCAACCCCCTCCCAGCACAAATGTCCACTAGCGCACTCCCATTCTCATCTATCTCAGCAGGCACACCCCACTCACCAACTATTCCATCCACCTTCACATTACCAACTTTACCATTCATATCACCAATCAAAAACACTCTCTCACTCCTTCCAAACTTTTCCATGCACACTTCCACATTTGTCCAGAACTCTTCTCTCACTCTTCTAGCACGATCTTGCGTTGGCGCATACACACACACAATCGCCCACATTTGTATTCCAACTTTCAACTTTACCCACACAATCCTTGACCCAACTGATAGATAAACACTGATAGATAAATAGATTGATAGATAAATAGAATGATGGATGGATAATTAGAGATAGATAGATGGACTGATAGATATATGGATGGATGCATGAACAGACTGAGGGATGCACGGACGAATAGATGAATGGAAAGAATAATACATAAATAGATGGCTTGATATATAGATGAACTGAGACATATATATTAAGCCGTTAGACAGATAGATAGACAGACAGACATATATAGAAGAAGTAGATAGAATGACTGATAGATAAAAAGACAGGGACAAATAGACAAATGGGTAGGATAGATTTAACTGGACAGACTGAATGGATAAACTGAATAGGGATGGATAGACTGATAGATGAATAAAGACAGATAGATAGATAGATAGATAGATAGGATGGTAGATTAGTTTTAGTTTTAACGTTTGACTGAATGAGATAGATAGATATAAAGATGGGTAGGGGGAAATCAGGTAAAGAGAGAGAGAGAGAGAGAGAGAGAGAGAGAGAGAGAGAGCAAATAGACCCATTCAGTGGCTAAGTATGGGAAAGAATACATTAACACCAAAACAACTCCCTTTAGGTCTCAAAATGAAAGACAAACAAGCAGGATTTTCGACCAGACTGACGGGGAGCCTAAAGGGAAGGTACAGAATCTCTCTCTCCCTCTCCCTTCCTCCGTGTGTGTGTGTGTGTGTGTGTGTGTGTGTGTGTGTGTGTGTGTGTGTGTGTGCCAGTGAGAACAGGAAACAAATAAATAACGAAGGATAGACACTAATAACAGGTAGCCGTCCCCGCAACACACAATAAATCGCCTGGTGGAGTGGCAGAGGAGCGTTATATATGGACCAGCCTGTGTATGTGGACTAATTACACATGATTTTATATAAACGACTCAATTCCTACATGACATAGACTTAAGACAATTATTTTCAGGACATTCTCTGGATATTCCTTCCATTCTTTTTCAATACCTGGTGACGCCTTACAGTTAGATATTCTTTATTTTCTTAGCTTACTCTTTGTTTCCTCAGACGATGTTTTATGTTTACATGAGATTTTTCGAAACAGGGAATTTAAACTACAGACATCACAAACCCCACGATGAACGAATCCGGAGCTGAAAGAACGTTATATGGAGGTAGCCATACTGAATAAAATAAGTTATAGAATAAAAAAATAAAGTTTACTATATACACCCCTAAAGTTGCCTCCTCCCTTTCTTCTACATCTCCTGCCCCTCCTCCCTCTACACGCCTCTTCCTCCTCCCTCTACACGCCTCTTCCTCCTCCCTCTACACGCCTCTTCCTCCTCCCTCCACACGCCTCTTCCTCCTCCCTCTACACGCCTCTTCCTCCTCCCTCTACACGCCTCTTCCTTCCTCTGTCTCCATCTCCCTTTAGGCTCCAGTGTTGTTAATTATGTCCTCTCCTTCGAAATCTATGTTTGCCTTTTCTCCTATATATGTTTTTTTTATTATTATGTTTCTACATAAAATGTTTTGTCCAGCTTTACTTTTCTTACTTCCCTTTTCTCTCCTTCTTTCTTTTTGTTGTTGTTATCATATCTGTGCATTAGTTTTTATTGGTTTATTTCTCCAGCTCCCTCACATCAGTAGTTTGATATATTTCCTGCCAGTTTAGCTATCAGTCAGAAAGCTTATCTCTTGGCCTTCTGTTTCAGGTATGTACCTCTGTGGCCTTCAACCTATACACCTACTCTCTCTCTCTCTCTCTCTCTCTCTCCCAACAGAAGAGGTGCCAGAGGTGCATAGAACGCAAAGTAATTCAACTGACAAGAAAAAAAAGAAATGAAAAACATTGAGAGAGAGAGAGAGAGAGAGAGAGAGAGAGAGAGAGACAGAGAGAGAGACAGAGAGAGAGAGAGAGAGGACTAGTTTTAGAGTGACAAGTAAAGAGACAGCAGAGGTTCAGCGGAAAAGCAGGAGTGAGTGGATCTTGCTGAGTGAAGGAGAGAAAATATATGGAGGGAGATAGACAAGAAAAATCATAAGCGAGTGGAGAGAGAGAGAGAGAGAGAGAGAGAGAGAGAGAGAGAGAGAGAGAAATGTAGGGAAGAATTATAGACTGGAGTAGGGGAAAGAAATACTGAGTATTAGAAGAGTAAAACAGAGTTACAGACAGGAGAATAAAGGATGAAGTGCTAAGAACATTAGAGAAAAAGGAAAAAAGGATGAATGGAAGAAAGGAATGATGGGAGGGAGAAAGGGATGAAAGGAAGACAAGCTGAAGGAAGGATGGAAACGAGGGAGGACGGGGAGAGGAAGGAAGGGAAGAAGGAAAGAAGGAAAGAAGGAAGGATGTTAAAAAAATGAAGCGAGAAAGAAAGGAAGGAAAGAAGAGAGATGAAAAAAAGTAGATTACAACCAGTTTTGCCACGATGGAAAATATTTCAGATAAACGTCTTCGCTGTGCTAACCTTTTCTCTTTACTTTCTTGCCACATCCAGACGATTTTATTAAGCTCATAAAAATCCTTTTGAGGTGGGGAAGTTCGAAAAGTCTCTCCCAGGCTGAATAAAACCGTCTGGAAATGGCAAGAATTCAATAAAGATTATACTATTTGACTGAAGGGAATAAGAAGCAACAATAAAAAAATTAGTTCCAAAGAACTGCGTGTGTGTGTGTGTGTGTGTGTGTGTGTGTGTGTGTGTGTGTGTGTGTGTGTGTGTGTGTGTGTGTGTGTGTGTTTTTCTCCTACTTTATCTTTTTTTTTTTTTTACAATCACTTATGTCGTTCCAAATACTCTGTCTTTTTTTACTTTTTCCTTTCCCCCCTCCTCTCTCTCTCTCTCTCTCTCTCTCTCTCTTGCTTGTGTGTGTGTAGATGTAAGTCTGCGTGTGTGTGATTACATGTGTGTATACTTATGTGTAAACAGTGCGTGTGTGCACTAAGTGGATGTGTCTGTAGAAAGAGAGGCTGAGGTTTATGTAAAACTGATAAAAAAAAAAAAAAATGACATCATGGTGAAAAACGCAAACATTAGTCAAGAAAAATAAAGAAAGGGCAATGTAGAAGTGCAGTTTAAAAAAATACAGTAGCACCCTAACGAGAAAGACTAAAAATATGGAAAGAAAACGTAATAGAAAAAAAAAAAAACAATGTTAAAGGTTACAAGCAAGCGAGCGATGTTTACTCTTAAGTTTGGAAATCAGCGGTCCGGCCCGACCCGACCGTCACGCTAAGCAGAAGCGAATAACTTGACTCCTATTTGAAACAGAGTTGAAACTCTTTCTGCATGCGACACATTCACTCACTAAATTTTACTATCAACTAAAAACTCGCCCATAAAGGCGTAAATGTCCTTTGGAATCTCAGTTTTCCAAAGAAGTGTTCGGCTCTGATCAGTGAACGCCTCAAATACGAATTCATATTCAAAAAAATTTCCCTTCGTAACACTGCGTTTTTGGCATCGTTTCTCGCAACTGAATATCAGAGATATCGCCTATAATTTTATACTAACATTTTTACTATGTACTGATGATGGAAATTATCCAGGGAAAACGCCCCATTTCTGGCTGTAATCATTTCATCAATAACCAAGTCTATTGTTCCAGTTTCGTCAACACAGCAGGTTGGCAGCGGAGATGTAGAATGTAGCATTGAGCGTGTGATGACTGCTGCGGTGCCTCGCTTTACCCCAGTTTTCCCGTACCCTAAATTGCTCGAACAATCACTGAGTTATATTTTCGCTTTTACTTCTCGCATTTACTTTGCCGCACACACACACACACACACACACACACACACGTGTGTGTGTGTGTGTGTAAGAGAATGCCTTTCTTAGCTACCATCATGAGGGAATATTATAACAGAGCGAAATTGTGATATGGCGCTCGCTGAGTCGTCACGCGCTCACAAAAGATAGAGAATGAAGCCATAGAGAGGAAAATAATAAATGAGAGAGAGAGAGAGAGAGAGAGAGAGAGAGAGAGAGAGAGAGAGAGAGAGAGAAAGAAAAAGAGTGGTAGGGAGACTCAGGGTGCACAGGGAATCACCAGACTGGCATCACAAGAGAGCGAGAGAAAATTCGTGACAGAAATAGTGGGAGAGTTGCGTGAGAGACAGAGCATAAAGATAAAAGGTGACGAGGGGAGAAAGATGGAAAAAATGGAGGGGGGGGGGAGAAAAGAAGAGAGACAAGAGAAAGGAGATGAAAGAGCAGAGAATGAAGGTGAAAAAAGGATGGGAACAAAGACCAGTGAGAGCGAGTGAGAATGAAATGATAATGGACAGGGAGGAGGAAAGAGGAAGACTGCTTTAGGGAAGAAAAAGAGATATTAAAAGAGAAAGAGAACGGAATGTAGGAAGTATAGGGAATAATCAGAGAGACTTGGACATGTAACGATAGAAAGAAGGTTGGTAGAGAGAGAGAGAGAGAGAGAGAGAGAGAGAGAGAGAGAGAGAGAGAGAGATGGTTTTTATGTAAGGTACTGAACCTAACGTCAAACAACGTTACTGAGATAAAAGTGAGTCACAGGAGGCTAACAGTCAAAATACCATCATCATTAACACTCATCACCAGCACAACTCCTGGTATTCTATTCAGCTGAGACGGGGGCACAGAAACATTACAGTATTACAGTTATACTTCAGCATTGTACAACTCTTTCTCTCTCTCTCTCTCTCTCTCTCTCTCTCTCTCTCTCTCTCTCTCTCATGGCAGTAGCAGATGTTTCAGTACAAAGTAGAATCTGATATATAGATTCTTTTCACTATTACCTGATGGTTTCCAGCCAATTACATAGCAGAAGACTTGATGTAATTAATTTCTTTAAGCAAACAAACCTCACCCTTTTCACGCTAAGTTGGTTTAAAATTGCCATCTTCCCATTTGAAAGGTTGGGTTGAAAAAATTATAACACCAGAGTATGATGCAAGTCACGAGGAAGTGCTATGAAAAGGATGTGCACACCAACATTATCTTCTTTACTTCCTCTTGAATTACGCGAAATAAAGTGACAAAAGTAAAAAAAAAAAAAAAAAAAAAAAAAAAGACAAATTGGATTACGTCAATGTCAAAGAATTCTATGCAGCAAACTTAACCTCCTGACGACGTAAGTAAGGTTTGAAGGACGCCATGATGGACGGATAGGTGAGTGCATTTCGTCAGGTTATGTTAGCTTAACGTAGGCTGGGTTATTAGCTTGGGTTAGCTTTGATTCACATATTAATTAAGTTACATTACAGTAGGTTCAATTACGCTAAGTTAGCTGAATTAGATTAGCACCGATTACCTTTGATTCCGCTCCTTTATATTATGCTGGATTAAGCTCAGTTAGAGCCTGCTAGTTGAATTTCTTTCAGCTTTCCTTAGTTTCGATTCCGCTAGTTTTATTACGTTATGTTTGGCTCATTTAGATCGAGTTAGTAGAGTTCGTTAGGTTAGATGTGATTAGGTTGGGTAAATATAGGTTACGGTATGTGAGGCTAGGTTCGGTCAGATTACGCTGAGTTTGAATGAACTAAGCATGAAATAATTAGGAAGTGCACATGGTATGGCGATTATTTGTTTATATATTAACTTATTTATTTAGATTTTTTTAGTGCTAGAAAGAAGGAACCAAAGACCAGGAGCCCGCAAACAGTTCTTTCCAAGAAAAAAAAAAAAATACAAAAGAGTCAAATTCAAGATCCGTTCATTTCAAGATGCCTGGGCACACTGCGTCTGAAAGACTGGAGATCATAGGAAATAGGAAATACAGACAGGGAGACAGTTCCAGAGATGACATGTTGAATAAGTGAAGGACTGGGAGTAACGGTTAACTCTTGCATTAGCGAGTTGTACAGAAAAGGGATGAGAATTTGTTGCTAGACGGGTGCTATGCACCCGTCGTAGAAGTGGAGGGATGCAAGCAGACAGTTCAGAGGAGCAGTGACCATTGAAGCAGCGATAGAAAAGAGATAAAGATGCAACAGTGCGGCGAAGAGACAGAGGTTGAAGGAGCCAGTAAGAGGAGCAGAGTAAATGAGACGAAAAGCCTTTGACTCCATCCTATCGAGAAGAGCTGTATATGGGGAGCCACCCCACACATGTGAGTTGCATTTTACACAGGCGAAAATAAAACCACTGTATAAAGTCAACAACAGTGCGGGGGTAAGGAACGTACGGAGTCGGCTTAGCATACCTAATCTCTTGGAAGCAGATTTCAGAAGAAATGCAATATGATCTTTCCAAGATAAGTCCCGAGCGAATGAAACTCCAAGCATGTTCAAGGATGATGCAGGACTGAGCTGGATATGGGTACTCCTGTGGAAGACTGTGTCGGGTTGATAGGTGTAAACACTGAGTCTTTGATGCATTAAAATCAAGATTATTTCTACCCCAGCTAGAGATACGAGCCAAGTCAGATATTAGGTGTGCCATAGCCTTATCCCTTGTTTGTTGAAGTAACTGCTGAGATGGACGTTGCGGGAACCGAACGGAAAGGTGAAGGGTGGAATCATCAGCGTTCGAGTGGATAGGGTTAGATGTACAGCTTAGAAGGTCATTGATGAATAAAAGGAAGAGAGTTGGTGATAGGACAGAGCCTTGAGGAATACCACTGTTGATAGGTCTAGGAGAAGAACGATGGCCGTCTACAAGAGCGGCTATAGAACGACTGGAAAGGAAGCTAGAGATGAAGGCACAGATACAAGGACAGAAACTGTAAGAGGGCAGTTTGAAAATTAAAGATATATGCCAGACTGGATCGAAAGCCTTTGAGATGCCAAGGGCAATGGCAAAGCTTTCGCCAAAGTCCCGAAAGGAGGATGACCAGGAGTCTGAAAAGTAGGTGAGAAGATCGCAAATGCAGCGTCCCTGACGGAACCCATACTGACGATCAGAAAGAAGGTTCTGATAGGAAAGATGTTTTAAAATCTTTCTATTAAGGATAGACTCGAAAAGTTTTGAGACAGAGGGTTGGGAATGGTCACCCTTCTTTGGGACTGGCTGAATGAGAGCAAACGTCCAGCAAGAAGGAAAGGTACAAGTTAGAAGACAAAAGGGAAAGAGTTTACCTAGGCAGGGTGTAAGCACAGAAGCACAGTTCTTGAGGTCAATAGATTAGGCTGGGTTAGAATAAAATTCGCTAAGGTAGGTTAGATATGGATTAACAAGATTTGCTTAGCTTAGTTTAGGAACTTAGGGAAGTCAGCATCCACTCACTGGATGTAGTGCAACAGTAAGGTGACTATGGAATAAGCGATAAGCCAAATGCTTTATTGAAACCCAAGAAACAATTTACTGCAATGGATGGTAATCATATAACCAAATGACACTTTTGCCAGCATTCTTATTGGTTAAGGACGCTCCCTTGCACCCTTTCCTAAGCGATTTAATTTGTTTACTGCACCGTACTGTACTTCTGTGTGTTAGATAAATCCTTCCGGCATCGCCATACTCTGCATGAACAACGAACAAAAAATATATTAACCAGCCATTTGTACTTCATACATTCGCAGCTATACAAAAACTCTGAACACCCTCTCTATTACACACACACACACACACACACACACACACACACTTCGTCTCTCATATTACGCAGCACCTATTCGCACCCACACAAGCTCTCCACCTCTCTCTCTGAGACACACACACACACACACACACACACACACACACACATTTCGTTTATCATATTACTTCGCACACATTCGCACTGACATCAGCCCTCCTCTGTCTGTCTGTCTGTCTGTCTGTCTCTCTCTCTCTCTCTCTCTCTCTCTCTCTCTCAAGCAAAAAATAATTAAAATTCAAATGTCTTTGCACTCGGAAGGAAAAAACAAAACAAAACAACGATTACAATGGTTTGGCTGTGGTTTTTGTTGTTTTTGTTATTTTATCTAATTGAGGTTTACTGCTTATGTGGTTGAGAGAGAAAGAGAGAGAGATTAACTGTATCGACGTTGCTAGGAGTGAGTTAGTGAATAAATAGGATGAACTAAGTTGTAAGAATTATTATTATTATTATTATCGTAATCAATTATTATTATTTATTACCGTCGTCATTATTATCATCATAATTATTAAACTCACGGCTTCTGTGACTCAGCAGCCCAGTTTATTTTTGTGACTTTATGTGGAACAGAAGGTATTCGACACACCACAAAGCCAGCCAGGAGACAGAGCGTGTGCAGTGTTGCCAACTGTAGGGACATGTCCCTAAACGCAGGGACTTTTGACTGATTTCAAAGGCGTAGGGACGTAGGGACGAAATTCCTAAAAACATAGGGATTTTGGGCATTCATTTATATTTAGTATATTATTTTGAAATAAAAGAAATGAAATTTTGTGTAATTCATACAATTATAAAGTCAATTTTGCTCTTCAGGATGATGAACGTAATAATCATTTCAGGAGGAGGTGCCTCTCCTTTAATCAAACTGCATTTGCTGAGCTAAAAAAAAAAAAAAAAAAAAAAAGTTGCCTCTCTTTGATCCTCTGTTTAAGGAAATGAAATTCATATCTCCTAAAATTGCATTGGATTTTGATGCTAAAAAAAATCTACCTAAACTAGACAATTTAATGATGAAATATGGACATATGTGAGAATCTTAGAGTGATATTCAGCAAGAGTGGGAGGATCTTCCAGCATATTTCAGTGCTGATGAACGTAGCCTACTCTTAAGGAAAGCTGTGAAGAATTTTGGGTGGATATTTCCAAGTTACAGATTTTTTCAGATCAGTATGTTTTTGGGAACCATGCTTCTCTAGCTAAACTTATCCTAACTTTGCCACATTCCAATGCAGAAACCGAGAGGATGTTCTCTCTAATGGCGGATGCAAAGACAAAAAAGAGGAATAGGATGGACTCCTTACTCTTTATCAGTTGTTTTATGAAAACAAAGGATAAAACTGTCTTGATTTTGCAAAGCAGATTGAAGAGAGGCATTTGGCACTTCATGACTACCATATGTATGACCAAAATAGGTAAAGCTTTGTTTTCTGTCCATTCAGGTCTTTAGTTATACTTTTGTGTTCATTATTATAATGAAGGTGATCTGTTTGTGAATGATGAAAGTTTTATAATTTGTTTCAAAGAATATGAGAAAAAAAAAATTAAAGCAAGTAACTTACTTTCCATTAGTAAACTAAGTTAAAGGATAAAACTGTCTTGATTTAGCAAAGGGGATTGAAAAGAGACATTTGGCACTTCATAACCAACAGATGTATGACCAAAAAGAGTAAAGCTTTGTTTTCTGTCCATTCAGGCCTTTAGTTATACTTTTGTGTTCATTATTATAATGAAGGCGATCAGTTAATGAATAATGGAAGTTTATAATTTGTTTCAAAGGAGATGAGAATAAATATTAATCCATGGAGCCTACATTATTATTCACTTCTTAATTAAAACCTGCATTTCTTAAAAAATAAGTTTATTTAATGTAGGGACAAGCATAGGGACTTTGCCATTGTATGCAAGGACATGTGGGGACTTTTTGTGACATCTTTAGGGATATTTGGACCCAAAATCAATTTTTGGGTTGGCAAACACTGGGCGTGTGTGCTGGGCAATCACCAGGCCCTGTCTTCCCCCTTACTATTTTTTAATCAGCCCATATGGGACTAATGTATAGCCCGGCCTCCACTATAGGTGCAGGATAGCTTTAAACAAACAGAAGGTATTTTCCTTACGATGAGATGATTAATCGTGACAACGGCTACATGTGTGTGTGTGTGTGTGTGTGTTTTTTGCTCAAAAGAATGGAATCGTCTGGCGTTAGGATGGTAGCCCTGTCCTGATCATGGAACGGTTAACTCATAGTACTGTCTCAAACACCTCGCGTTAACTACAACGTGATAATAGAAACAGCCCAATAGGAGAATAGACCACCACTTACCCATTTAGTATCGTAAAATGCGTACACTGTTACTTGTTACCGTAACCATATAACCACAAAATTTTCCTAGTTTGTAATAACACCGAAGAGTGTGGGTGGCAATAATTTATATATAATACAACTGAGGAGTCAACGGGAGAAATATCGAGGTCAGGAGTAACTATCCTGTTTTAATTCTTACTTGGTCTAAAACATATTTTTCTTATCATTTCTCTTGCTCGAATTCTGTGCTGTGGCAATAAATTAACACTAAAATATGATGCTAGTCACGAAGGAGAGATATGGAAAGGACACTTAGTCATAGTACTGCCTTTTTCTATTACCGATCTACGTAAAATAAGCTACAAATGACGAAAATCTAGACCAAGTTATGTTAAAGGATTACAGAATAGAACGCACGGTTTGATGATATTTAGGCACTCTCTTTATCAGGCAAGAATAAGTCTCCTTGCTTACTAAAGCCTGTCTCTTTTCGTCTCACAAAACTGAATTACTCCCACAGCCTGAACAGCCTAGTAAGTCGTGGTTGCATGACATTCGATGACCCTTAGTTTATGAGGTAGGAATGAATCTCCTTAGTTACTGTTTTCTGCTCTTTCAGCTCATGTGCGTGTTTTATATTTAACTTAGGCTACAATCAGATAATTTTATTGTATCTACGAGAGTCATCTATAGCGCATTTACTCAAACCTAACAAAGATCCCTAACTTCTTACAGCTCAGTTGAGGGCCAGCTGTACTGTAGTTAGACTGGAGGATTGATTTGACTAATTACCAAGAAGACTCATTTCTACTTCATACCTATTGGTCACTGAATTTCATGCAACCACGACTTAGTATTCACGTCGTGGTAGTTCTCCAATTCTGTCAGATGAATTCAATTTGACTTTTTAAAATATCATCTCGTCAATCCAAAGGAACAATATTTACTTCGCTTTTGATGTCACCAAACGCGTGCTGAGGGGGGAAGCCTTCACTAGGTGGCACCGACATAACTGGGAGGTGGAACTGCCTTATTCCCCGAAAGGAGGTGGTAAGCTACAAAAGAGTAAATTCGGCATGCAGTTCGCCGGGTTTGCATTCAAATGATTCTGGGATGCAGCTGCTACTGCTAGTACTACGACTACTACTAGTACTACTACTACTACTGATGATGATGATGATAATAATGATGATGATACACCAAAATGTTTAGTATTAGTGTTTCTTGTAACGGTAGTAGTAGTAGTAGTAGTAGTAGTAATAGTAGTAGTAGTAGTAGTAGTAGAAGTAGTAGTAGTAGTAGTAGTAGTGGTGGTGGTCGTAGTAGTAGTAGAAGTAATAGTTGCAACCCCAGGCTCATATCAGCGTGAACCTGGTGGACTGCAGGATGAAATTGCCTCCCTCCTGCAGCCCACCATCCTCCTTCTGGGGAGACAGGGAGGGAGTTGGGAGAAATTGGTATAACTGGGCAGCTCCACCACCCAGTTTTGTTGGTGCCACCACACGCCAGGGATCTGTAAGGATTAAACTGAAGAGCAAATTTTGAATTCACGAGGCACTAGTTTGAGCGAGAGTGAATATTCTGAGTGAGAAAGTGAAAGGATGAAGGAGTGAGCAATACTGGGAAAACCAGTGGCGAGAGAAAAGGAATTGGTGAGTCAGCCAATGAGTGACTGAAAGAGAGAGATAACCAGTACATCACGCATGGCGAATATGTGAGTGAATGAGCAAGTAACTGAGAGAATGAATTTCTTCACTTGAGAGTACCCACCTTGCACCTCTCTCTCTCTCTCTCTCTCTCTCTCTCTCTCTCTCTCTCTCTCTCTCTCTCTCTCTCTCTCATAAAACAACGACCACTACCACACTTATTACTACAGCTAAAATGACCAACACCACCATCACAATCGCCTCATCCACCACCACAGCCACCATAATCACCACCACCACCACAAATACCACACCCTCTACGACAATTAGTTACATTTTATCGGTAAGCGTCTCCAGTATCTCATTATTTCCTGATAATGACTCAAGGAAATATAGCGTACAGAAAACAGGAGAAAAGAGAAACGAAAGAAATGAAAAGAAAATGGCTAAAACAAACAACTACGAAATTAAAAATGTCGGCCAAAAGGCTTTCTGAAAATATGCAAGAAAACACGACAATAAGATATAGGACACAAACATGGAAATAAACACCTCACACCTAATCCCCCTCTCTCTTCACACCATCTGTCTCACACAAACACTTCATTTGATATAATTATTACGCCGCTCACATTCGCACCCACACGAACATTCCATTTCTCTCTCTCTCTCTCTCTCTCTCTCACACACACACACACACACACACACACACACACACACATTTCGTGTGTGTGTGTGTGTGTGTGTGTGTGTGTGTGTGTGAACATTTAAAGTAACCTTACACAATCCCTGCCCGTACAGCAAACGTTTAAGAGATTGTAATATTCATAATAATTATTTCTGATATCCTTAATTTCTAAATTTCTTACGGGGCTGGAAGGAGAGAGGTATAAATACGTAGTGTATTAAACAATTTTATATTTTTGGGGGGAATCTATTTAACACCAAATAACACTCATTAATCTCTCTCTCTCTCTCTCTCTCTCTCTCTCTCTCTCTCTCTCTCTCTTGTCTATCCATAATTTAAAATTCTCGCACTGTTTAGCCCCATGTTTCCTCTTACACACTTCAGCCTCACTCGTAATCTCTTCTCTCCCTGTCACCTTTTCAAACATCACTCAGATCTTGTTCATCCCCTACCCTCCTCTCTCTCTCTCTCTCTCTCTCTCTCTCTCTCTCTCTCTCTTTCTCTCTCTCTCTGGAGATTTGTTACCAATAAGCGGTCATGTTCAGCTTATAAGATTTATTTAACAGGATGAGATATACAACCTCTATCAACCCTATTACGAGACGTCAGATCTAAATTCCACAAAATCTCATAGACGTTAGTAAAAATTTATTTTAAAAATATCACCAAATTCTAGAGGAAATTTAAAGAGACGACCCTTCACGTGGATGATTCCGTCAAATATAAAGTTGGCTGATTACAAGTTGCGGATGAAGTTACTGACGTGTGGGTAAGAAAACAGACTAAGATGTATGGTGTGATAGGGGAATAATACCACGCATAATTAATGAGCCAAACAGTTAGTTAACTAAAGTTAATTAGGGTAAGTTGCTAATTAGCTAGGTATATATGTAAAATTTTGTGGTAGGTGGGGGCGCTCATCATCCACTCACTCGATGTAGTGCTGCTCTCGGGTGTCTGTCCTTTCCTCTCCTCCATCCTTCTTTCCTTCCATCCTCTTTTGTCTTTCTTTCCTTCATTATTTCCTTGTCCTTCTGCCTACGGGTGACCTTACACTCCCTCTTCTGTCTTTCTTTCCTTCTATCTTTCCTCTTCCTTCTGCCTGTAGGTGACACTACACTGAGTGGCAAACCAAATGGTTTCCTGTAAACCAGGAAACCATTTATTACGCTGGGTGGTAACCATATAACCAAATTTTGGCGCCTGGTGATTTAGTGGGTAATTACAGCGCTCCAATCAGATTGAGCAGGTGAAGATTTATATTATATCCAAGGGATGGTTGGGGTTTATTGTTCACGAAATGCCTCTGAGGGATGAGTGCGGCTGATCACTCTCATGTTAAATGTTAGGACCAACGCCTAGACCCGGGCTCCTACGCTCCTCATGGGGCAACGTAGGATTGAATGATGGTTGGATGGATGGATATATATAAAATTAAATTGTTCTTTAGCGAGTTATAAATCACTATAAAGTAAACTAGGCTCGTATTCTCGTCCAATAAGAAATGTACACCTCTCTCTTAGCGATTTTTTCTTTGGTCATAGGAGATTGATATCCTTTTGTAGGTTATGTATGAAAAGAATGGCGATGTTGGATAGATTTAAATAATACGGAAGAGACATTTCTGTTTAATAAACAAAATAAATCGCTAAGAAAGAAGCTTTCTTCAAGCAACTAAAACAAGAGCTCAACTGTGTTCGTCCGAGTCACACACACAGTTTGGTTTCAGAATAGGAAAATCATGTGTTACTAATCTGTTGAGCTACTATGACAGAGTAACAAACACAATACAGGAAAGGGAAGGATGGGTGGACAGTATCTATTTAGATTTCAAGAAAGCTTTTGACACAGTACCACACCAAAGCCTTTTATGGAAACTGTACCATCAAGGAGGAATTCGAGGCAAACTGTTTTGTTGGATGCAAGACTTTCTCATAAAAAGAGAAATGAGAACAGTACTAAGAGGAAACCACTCATCATTCATGGAAAAAAGTGACTAGTGGAGTACCACAGGGTTCAGTGCTGGCACCAATCATGTTTTTAGTGTATATAAATGATATAAACAGTAAAACTGGAAATGAGAGCTATCTGAATATGTTTGCAGATGATGCAAAAATACAAAGGAAAATTACTAATACAGACTCTGTAAAGAGCTACAAGAAGAATTAAATAAACTTCATGAATGGAGTAGTACATGGCAAATGGAATTCAATGTGGACAAGTGTCATGTAATCAAATTTGGTAAAAGTGGAAAAAGACCTGATTGGGATTATAAGTTAGGAAATAAAACCCTATACACATCAGAAACAGAGAAAGACCTAGGTGTGATTATCAATAACAGACCATCTCCGGCTGACCACATCAGCGAGAAGGTACGGAACATATATACGCTGCTTGCAAATATGAGAACAGCATTCACATACATAAATGAAGACATGCTAAGAAGGATAATAACATCATTCATTAGACCAACCCTGGAATATGCATCAGTAGTCTGGAGTCCTCATCTCAAAAAGCACATAGACAAGATTGAAAAAGTTCAAAGGGCCGCTACAAGATGGATACCAAGCTTAAGGGACCTAAGCTACGAAGAAAGACTAAATAAACTGAATCTACCAACACTACAGGAGAGAAGGAAAAGAGGTGACATGATAATGCTATATAAGTGCATATCAGGGAAGGAGAAAATAGACATAAATGATTACTTAACATATGGAGAAGCATCAGCAAGAGGACACTGCAAAAAACTGCATAAGAAGAGAGGTGATAAAGACGTAAGGAAATTCAGTTTCCCAAACAGAGCAATTGATCAATGGAATGCACTACCGAATGAAATAGTGTGTGCCAAAACAATTCACAAATTTAAGGATATGTACGATAAATATGGTTTAAGACACGGGACAGTACGAGCTTGACTCATTCCTGTAAATATACAATTAGGTAAGAACAATTAGGTAAGAACACACACACACACACGCGCGCACATTTATATGAGAGAGAGAGAGAGAGAGAGAGAGAGAGAGAGAGAGAGAGAGAGGTACGAGAATAAAGGGTAATGAATGGACTGGCATGACAAAGTTGTAGTGAAGGTGATGGATGTTGACTACCTGAATGATGAGTTTGTGGTCAATAATGATGATTGTGGGGATACTTTCCTGGCTGTTTCTAGAGAATGGAAAACGAGACTGACTAGGAGAGTGAATGAGGTGGAAGGATAGGATGGGGAGATATCTGAAAGATGGTTTGATTTGGTGGAGGGAAAGCCTGATGGCGGACAACAACGTGAAAGAGACGATTTTCTCCTGGCCTTCACATCTGGGTTTAAGGAGTCTCGGTATGTATGGGTTTTTGTGGTGGACGGCAGTAGGGTTCGTGTGTGTGTGTGTGTGTGTGTGTGTGTGTGTGTGTGTGTGTGTGTGTGTGTGTGTGTGATTAATATAAAATCAGAGTAAAAAGCACGGGCAGTATTAACTCAATATCTCTTCATGTCGAAATAGTTGAACGGTTTGGAGATGAAAAGTAATTGCCAAATAAGGTTACTGTGAATATATAAGTAAAAAATCAGTTACGCTTACTATATACTTTACCAAAACAGAACATGATTTTTTTTAAACATACCTATTTATCGTTATTTTTAATGTATCCTGTTCTAGCATCATCATCGTCGTCGTCATCATAATCGAAAATAATCATTCAAGGGAGAGAGAGAGAGAGAGAGAGAGAGAGAGAGAGAGAGAGAGAGAGAGATGATTTCTCCCTGTCAGCGGAAATTACTAAATCGGCTATAAATATTAAACAGCAAATGCTGCAGCTTCGACTATCGACCACAGCTACCACAAATTTTCAGCAACAACCACAATCTTGAGCCACCACAACGACTGCCACTGTAGCTGCCATCACTACAGCTTTCATTACAACTACCTCAGCTGCCATAATCTACCACCACTACCACCCTCATCACAGTCTACATTATAACCATCACCATCATTTTCACCACAACCACTAGAGTGTCAATCGCTGTATCACCTGACTTACCACAACTACAACAACTACTATTATCAATGCCATCCAACCACATCTGCCACCACCACTACCACAACCAAATAATGCCTTCCACAAATACCACCATTAAAGGTACCATAACTACCATCACAAGAATAATTTTCTACAATTACCATAAGTTTTTTTTTTTTTTTCCACAACTACCATCGTCATTATTTCTACTGTAGGCACCACTGTATGGTCTCTCATCCACCACAACTACCTCTCTACCACAATTCTCGGTCCTATTAAAACTCCCAAAGTTTTTTCAAGTACCAATATCACATCTGCCACAACTACCGCAATTACCAACATTATAACGTCTGCCACAACTACAATCATCCATGCAAACCGATTTATGTAAAGAAAAAAAAAAAAAACGTAGAGCAATAACACCCTCCGTATCCAATCCGACAGTAACCTTACCCAGCCATCAGTCCCTCTCTCTCTCTCTCTCTCTCTCTCTCTCTCTCTCTCTCTCTCTCTCTCTCTCTCATACCACCATTACCACACCTACCACTACAACTAAAATGACCAACACTACCATCACAATCGCCTCATCCACCACCACAACTACCACTTCCTTTACGACCATTAACTATGTTTATTTCTCGATAATGACTCCAGGAAAGGCCGCATACAAAACACAAGAGGAAAAAGAAAAATGAAAGAAAGAAAAGAAAAGGAAGCAGAACTACAACAAAGCATAACGAAAATAAAAATGACGGCCAAAAAACAAAATGAAAATATGCAAAACACGAAAATAAGAAATAGTACACAAACATGGAAACAAACACCTCACACCTAATCCCCCTCTCTCTTCACACCATCTGTCTCACACAATCACCTCATTTGTCATAGTCATTATGTCGCACACATTCGCACCCACACGAACATTCCATTTCTCTCTCTCTCTCTCTCTCTCTCATACACTCCATCTCATATTACTGTACTTCATACATTCGCAGCTATACAAAAACTCTGCACCACCTCTCTATTACACACACACACACACACACACACACACACACACACTTCATCTCTCATATTACGCAGCACATATTCGCACCCACACAAGCTCTCGACCTCTCTCTCTGAGACACACACACACACACACACACACACACACATTTTGTTTATCATATTACTTCGCACACATTCGCACTGACATCAGCCCTCCTCTGTCTGTCTGTCTCTCTCTCTCTCTCTCAAGCAAAAAATTACTAAAATTCAAATGTCTTTGCACTCGGAAGGAAAAAACAAAACAAAACAACGATTACAATGGTTTGGCTGTGGTTTTTGTTGTTTTTGTTATTTTATCTAATTGAGGTTTACTGCTTATGTGGTTGAGAGAGAAAGAGAGATTAACTGTATCGACTTTGCTAGGAGTGAGTTAAGGAATAAATAGGATGAACTAAGTTGTAAGAACTCTTATTATTATTATTATTATTATTATTATTATTATCGTAATCAATTATTATTATTTATTACCGTCGTCATTATTATCATCATAATTATTAAACTCACGGCTTCTGTGACTCAGCAGCCCAGTTTATTTTTGTGACTTTATGTGGAACAGAAGGTATTCGACACACACCACAAAGCCAGCCAGGAGACAGGGCGTGTGCAGTGTTGCCAACTGTAGGGACATGTCCCTAAACGCAGGGACTTTTGACTGATTTCAAAGAGGTAGGGACGCAGGGACGAAATTCCTAAAAACATAGGGATTTTGGGCATTAATTTATATTTAGTATATTATTCTAAAATAAAAGAAATGAAATTTTGTGTAATTCATACAATTATAAAGTCAATTTTGCTCTTCAGGATGATGAAAGTAACAATCATTTCAGGAGGAGGTGCCTCTCCTTTAATCAAACTGCATTTGCTGAGCTAAAAAAAAAAAAAAAAAAAAAAAAGTTGCCTCTCTTTGATCCACTGTTTAAGGAAATGAAATTCATATCTCCTAAAATTGCATTGGATTTTGATACTAGAAAAAATGTACCTAAACTAGACAATTTAATGATGAAATAAGACATATGTGAGAATCTCAGAGTGATATCCAGCAAGAGTGGGAGGATCTTCCAGCATATTTCAGTGCTGATGAACGTAGCCTACTTCTTATGGATAGCTGTGAAGAATTTTGGGTGGATATTTCCAAGTTACAGATTTTTTCAGACCAGTATGTTCTTGGGAACCATGCTTCTCTAGCTAAACTTATCCTAACTTTGCCACATTCCAATGCAGAAACCGAGAGGATGTTCTCTCTAATGGCGGATGCAAAGACAAAAAAGAGGAATAGGATGGACTCCTTACTCTTTATCAGTTGTTTTATGAAAACAAAGGATAAAACTGTCTTGATTTTGGAAAGCAGATTGAAGAGAGGCATTTGGCACTTCATGACTAACATATGTATGACCAAAATAGGTAAAGCTTTGTTTTCTGTCCATTCAGGCCTTTAGTTATACTTTTGTGTTCATTATTATAATGAAGGTGATCTGTTTGTGAATGATGAAAGTTTTATAATTTGTTTCAAAGAATATGAGAAAAAAAATATTAAAGCAAGTAACTTACTTTCCATTAGTAAACTAAGTTAAAGGATAAAACTGTCTTGATTTAGCAAAGGGGATTGAAAAGAGACATTTGGCACTTCATAACCAACAGATGTATGACCAAAAAGAGTAAAGCTTTGTTTTCTGTCCATTCAGGCCTTTAGTTATACTTTTGTGTTCATTATTATAATGAAGGTGATCAGTTAATGAATAATGGAAGTTTATAATTTGTTTCAAAGGAGATGAGAATAAATATTAATCCATGGAGCCTACATTATTATTCACTTCTTAATTAAAACCTGCATTTCTTAAAAAATAAGTTTATTTAATGTAGGGACAGGCTTAGGGACTTTGCCATTGTATGCAGGGACATGTGGGGACTTTTTGTGACATCTTTAGGGATATTTGGACCAAAAATCAATTTTTGGGTTGGCAAACACTGGGCGTGTGTGCTGGGCAATCACCAGGCCCTGTTTTCCCCCTTACTATTTTTTAATCAGCCCATATAGGACTAATGTATGGCCCGGCCTGCACTATAGGTGCAGGATATCTTTAAACAACAACAGCAACAACAGAAGGTATTTTCCTTACGATGAGATGATTAATGGTGACAACGACTACATGTGTGTGTGTGTGTGTGTGTGTGTGTGTGTGTGTATTGCTCAAAAGAATGGAATCGTCTGGCGTTAGTTACGATGGTAGCCGTGTCCTGATCATGGAACGGTTAACTCATAGCACTGTCTCAAACACCTCGCGTTAACTACAACGTGATAATAGAAACAGCCCAATAGCAGAATAGACCACCACTTAACCATTTAGTATCGTGAAATGTGTACACTGTTACTTGTTACCGGAACCATAACCCCACAAAATTTTCCTAGTGTTGTAATATAATTGGATAATATGGGTGGCAATATTTTATATATAATACAACTGAGGAGTCAACGGGAGAAATATCGAGGTCAGGAGTAACTATCCTGTTTTTATTCTGACTTGGTCTAAAACATATTTTTCTTATCATTTCTCTTGCTCGAATTCTGTGGTGTGGCAATAAATTAACACTAAAATATGATGCTAGTCACGAAGGAGAGATATGGAAAGGACACTTAACCATAGTACTGCCTTTTTCTATTACTGATCTATGTAAAATAAGCTACAAATGACGAAAATCTGGACCAAGTTATGTTAAAGGATTACAGAATAGAACTCACGGTTTTATGATATTTAGACACTCTCTTCATCAGGCAAGAATAAGTCTCCTTGGTTACTAAAGCCTGTCTCTTTTCATCTAACAAAACTGAATTACTCCCACAGCCTGAACAGCCTAGTAAGTCGTGGTTGCATGACATTCGATGACCCTTAGTTTATGAGGTAGGAATGAATCTCCTTGGTTACTGTTTTCTGCTCTTTCAGCTCATGTGCGTGTTTTATATTTAACTTAGGCTACAATCAGATCATTTTATTCTATCTACGGGAGTCATCTATAGCGCATTTACTCAAACCTAACAAAGATCCCTAACTTCTTACAGCTCAGTTGAGGGCCAGGTGTACTGTAGTTAGACTGGAGGATTGATTTGACTAATTACCAAGAAGACTCATTTCAACTTCATACCTATTGGTCACTGAATTTCATGCAACCACGACTTAATATTCACGTCGTGGTAGTTGTCCAATTCTGTCCGATGAATTCAATTTGACTTTTTAAAATATCATCTCGTCAATCCAAAGGAACAATATTTACTTCGCTTTTGATGTCATCAAACGGGTGCTGCGGGGGGAAGCCTTCACTAGGTGGCACCGACATAACTGGGAGGTGGAACTGCCTTGTTCCCCGAAAGGAGGGTGGTAAGCTACAAAAGAGTAAATTCGGCATGCAGTTCGCCGGGTTTGCATTCAAATGAGACTGGGATGCAGCTGCTACTGCTAGTACTACCACTACTAATAGTACTACTACTACGGATGATGATGATGATGATAATAATGATGATGATACACCAAAATGTTTAGTATTAGTGTTTCTGGTAACGGTAGTAGTAGTAGTAGCAGTACTAGTAGTAGTAGTGGTGGTGGTGGTGGTGGTGGTGGTAGTAGTAGTAGTATTAGAAGTAATAGTTGCAACCCCAGGCTCATATCAGCGTGAACCTGGTGGACTGCAGGATGAAGTTGCCTCCCTCCTGCAGCCCACCATCCTCCTTCTGGGGAGACAGGGAGGGAGTTGGGGGATATTGGTATAACTGGGCAGCTCCACCACCCAGTTTTGTTGGTGCCACCACACGCCAGGGATCTGTAAGGATTAAACTGAAGAGCAAATTTTGAGTTCACGAGGCACTAGTTTGAGCGAGAGTGAATATTCTGAGTGAGAAAGTGAAAGGATGAAGGAGTGAGCAATACAGAGAAAACCAGTGGCGAGAGAAAAGGAATAGGTGAGTCAGCCAATGAGTGAGTGAAAGAGAGAGATAACCAGTGCATCACGCATGGCGAGTATGTGAGTGAATGAGCAAGTAACTGAGAGAATGAATTTCTTCACTTGAGAGTACCCACCTTGCACCTCTCTCTCTCTCTCTCTCTCTCTCTCTCTCTCTCTCTCTCATAAAACAACCACCACTACCACACTTATTACTACAGCTAAAATGACCAACACCACCATCACAATCGCCTCATCCACCACCACAGCCACCATAATCACCACCACCACCACAACTACCACACCCTCTACGACAATTAGTTACATTTTATCGGTAAGCGTCTCCAGTATCTCATTATTTCCCGATAATGACTCCAGGAAATATAGCGTACAGAAAACGGGAGAAACGAAAGAAATGAAAAGAAAATAGCTAAAACAAACAACTACGAAATTAAAAATGTCGGCCAAAAGGCATTCTGAAAATATGCAAGAAAACACGACAATAAGATATAGGACACAAACATGGAAATAAACACCTCACACCTAATCCCCCTCTCTCTTCACACCATCTGTCTCACACAAATACTTTATTTGATATAATTATTACGCCGCTCACATTCGCACCCACACGAACATTCCATTTCTCTCTCTCTCTCTCTCTCTCTCTCTCTCTCACACACACACACACACACACACACACACACACACACACACACACACACACACACACACACATTTCGTGTGTGTGTGTGTGTGTGAACATTTAAAGTAACCTTACACAATCCCTGTCCGTACAGCAAACGTTTAAGAGATTGTAATATTCATAATAATTATTTCTGATACCCTTAATTTCTAAATTTCTTACGGGGCTGGAAGGAGAGAGGTATAAATACGTAGTGTATTAAACAATTTTATATTTTTGGGGGGAATCTATTTAACACCAAATAACACTCATTAATCTCTCTCTCTCTCTCTCTCTCTCTCTCTCTTGTCTATCCATAATTTAAAATTCTCGCACTGTTTAGCCCCATGTTTCCTCTTACACACTTCAGCCTCACTCGTAATCTCTTCTCTCCCTGTCACCTTTTCAAACATCACTCAGATCTTGTTCATCCCCTACCCTCCTCTCTCTCTCTCTCTCTCTCTGTATTTTTGTTACCAGTAAGCGGTCATGTTCAGCTTATAAGATTTATTTAACAGGATGAGATATACAACCTCTATCAACCCTATTACGAGACGTCAGATCTAAATTCCACAAAATCTCATAGACGTTAGTAGAAATTTATTTTAAAAAAATCATCAATTTCTAGAGGAAATTTAAAGAGACGACCCTTCACGTGGATGATTAAGTCAAATATAAAGTTGGCTGATTACAAGTTGCGGATGAAGTTACTGACGTGTGGGTAAGAAAACAGACTAAGATGTATGGTGTGATAGGGGAATAATACCACGCACAATTAATGAGCCAAACAGTTAGTTAACTAAAGTTAATTAGGGTAAGTTGCTAATTAGCTTGGTATATATGTAAAATTTTGTGGTAGGTGGGGGCGCTCATCATCCACTCACTCGATGTAGTGCTGCTCTCGGGTGTCTGTCCTTTCCTCTCCTCCATCCTTCTTTCCTTCCATCCTCTTTTGTCTTTCTTTCCTTCATTCTTTCCTTGTCCTTCTGCCTACGGGTGACCTTACACTCCCCCTTCTGTCTTTCTTTCCTTCTATCTTTCCTCTTCCTTCTGCCTGTAGGTGACTCTACACTGAGTGGCAAACCAAATGGTTTCCTGTACACCAGGAAATCATTTATTACGCTGGGTGGTAACCATATAACCAAATTTTGGCGCCTGGTGATTTAGTGGGTAATTACAGCGCTCCAATCAGATTGAGCAGGTGAAGATTTATATTATATCCAAGGGATGGTTGGGGTTTATTATTCACGTAATGCCTCTGAGGGATGAGTGCGGCTGATCACTCTCATGTTAAATGTCAGAACCAACGCCTAGCCCCGTGCTCCTACGCTCCTCATGGGGCAACGTAGGATTGAATGATGGTTGGATGGATGGATATATATAAAATTAAATTGTTCTTTAGCGGGTTATAAATCACTATAAAGTAAACTAGGCTCGTATTCTCGTCCAATAAGAAATGTACACCTCTCTCTTAGCGATTTTTTCTTTGGTCATAGGAGATTGATATCCTTTTGTAGGCTATGTATGAAAAGAATGGCGATGTTGGATAGATTTAAATAATACGGAAGAGACATTTCTGTTTAATAAACAAAATAAATCGCTAAGAAAGAAACTTTCTTCAAGCAACTAGAACAAGAGCTCAACTGTGTTTGTCCGAGTCACACACACAGTTTGGTTTCAGAATAGGAAAATCATGTGTTACTAATCTGTTGAGCTACTATGACAGAGTAACAAACACAATACAGGAAAGGGAAGGATGGGTGGACAGTATCTATTTAGATTTCAAGAAAGCTTTTGACACAGTACCACACGAAAGCCTTTTATGGAAACTGTACCATCAAGGAGGAATTCGAGGCAAACTGTTTTGTTGGATGCAAGACTTTCTCATAAAAAGAGAAATGAGAACAGTACTAAGAGGAAACTACTCAACATTCATGGAAAGAAGTGACTAGTGGAGTACCACAGGGTTCAGTGCTGGCACCAATCATGTTTTTAGTGTATATAAATGATATAAACAGTAACACTGGAAATGAGAGCTATCTGAATATGTTTGCAGATGATGTAAAAATACAAAGGAGAATTACTAACACAGACTCTGTAAAGAGCTACAAGAAGAATTAAATAAACTTCATGAATGGAGTAGTACATGGCAAATGGAATTCAATGTGGACAAGTGTCATGTAATCAAATTTGGTAAAAGTGGAAAAAGACCTGACTGGGATTATAAGTTAGGAAATAAAACCCTATACACATCAGAAACAGAGTAAGACCTAGGTGTGATTATCAATAACAGACCATCTCCGGCTGACCACATCAGCGAGAAGGTACGGAACATGTATACACTGCTTGCAAATATGAGAACAGCATTCACATACATAAATGAAGACATGCTAAGAAGGATAATAACATCATTCATTAGACCAACCCTGGAATATGCATCAGTAGTCTGGAGTCCTCATCTCAAAAAGCACATAGACAAGATTGAAAAAGTTCAAAGGGCCGCTACAAGATGGATACCAAGCTTAAGGGACCTAAGCTACGAAGAAAGACTACATAAACTGAATCTACTAACACTACAGGAGAGAAGGAAAAGAGGTGACATGATAATGCTATATAAGTGCATATCAGGGAAGGAGAAAATAGACATAAATGATTACTTAACATATGGAGAAGCATCAGCAAGAGGACACTGCAAAAAACTGCATAAGAAGAGAGGTGATAAAGACGTAAGGAAATTCAGTTTCCCAAACAGAGCAATTGATCAATGGAATGCACTACCGAATGAAATAGTGTGTGCCAAAACAATTCACAAATTTAAGGATATGTACGATAAATATGGTTTAAGACACGGGACAGTACGAGCTTGACTCATTCCTGTAAAGATACAATTAGGTAAGAACAATTAGGTATGAACACACACACACACACACACACGCGCACATTTATATGAGAGAGAGAGAGAGAGAGAGAGAGAGAGAGAGAGAGAGAGAGAGAGAGGGGTACGAGAATAAAGGGTAATGAATGGACTGGCATGACAAAGTTGTAGTGAAGGTGATGGATGTTGACTACTTGAATGATGAGTTTGTGGTCAATAATGACGATTGTGGGGATACTTTCCTGGCTGTTTCTAGAGAATGGAAAACGAGACTGACTAGGAGAGTGAATGAGGTGGAAGGATAGGATGTGGAGATATCTGAAAGATGGTTTGATTTGGTGGAGGGAAAGCCTGATGGCGGACAACAACGTGAAAGAGACGATTTTCTCCTGGCCTTCACATCTGAGTTTAAGGAGTCTCGGTATGTATGGGTTTTTGTGGTGGACGGCAGTAGGGTTCGTGTGTGTGTGTGTGTGTGTGTGTGTGTGTGTGTGTGTGTGTGTGTGTGTGTGTGTCATTAATATAAAATTAGAGTAAAAAGCACGGGCAGTATTAACTCAATATCTCTTCATGTCGAAATAGTTGAACGGTTTGGAGATGAAAAGTAATTGCCAAATAAGGTTACTGTGAATATATAAGTAAAAAATCAGTTACACTTACTGTATTCTTTACCAAAACAGAACATGATTTTTTTAAACATACTTATTTATCGTTATTTTTAATGTATCCTGTTCTATCATCATCATCGTCGTCGTCATCATAATCGATAATGATCATTCAAGGGAGAGAGAGAGAGAGAGAGAGAGAGAGAGAGAGAGAGATGATTTCTCCCTGTCAGCGGAAATGACTAAAGCGGCTATAAATATTACAACAAATGCTACAGCTTCGACTATCGACCACAGCTACCACAAATTTTCAGCAACAACCACAATCTTGAGCCACCACAACGACTGCCACTGTAGCTGCCATCACTACAGCTTTCATTACAACTACCTCAGCTGCCATTATCTACCACCACTACCACCCTCATCACAGTCTACATTATAACCATCACCATCATTTTCACCACAACCACTAGTGTGTCAATCGCTGTATCACCTGACTTACCACAACTACAACAACTACTATTATCAATGCCATCCAACCACATCTGTCACCACCACAACCACAACCAAATAATGCTTTCCACAAATACCATTATTAAAGGTACCATAACTACCATCACAAGAATATTTTTCTACAACTACAATAAGTTTTTTTTTTTTTTCCACAACTACCATCGTCATTATTTCTACTGTAGGCACCACTGTATGGTCTCTCATCCACCACAACTACCTCTCTACCACAATTCTCGGTCCTACTAAAACTCCCAAAGTTTTTGCAAGTACCAATATCACAACTGCCACAACTACCGCAATTACCACCATTATAACGTCTGCCACAACTACAATCATCCATGCAAAAGGATTTATGTAAAGAAAAAAAAACGCAGAGCAATAACACCCTCCGTATCCATTCCGACAGTAACCTTACCCAGCCATCAGTCTCTCTCTCTCTCTCTCTCTCTCTCTCTCTCATACCACCATTACCACACCTACCACTACAACTAAAATGACCAACACTACCATCACAATCGCCTCATCCACCACCACAACTACCACTTCCTTTACGACCATTAACTATGTTTATTTCTCGATAATGACTCCAGGAAAGGTCGCATACAAAACACAAGAGAAAAAGAAAAATGAAAGAAAGAAAAGAAAAGGAAGCAGAACTACAACAAAGCATAACGAAAATAAAAATGACGGCCAAAAAACAAAATGAAAATATGCAAAACACGAAAATAAGAAATAGTACACAAACATGGAAACAAACATCTCACACCTAATCCCCCTCTCTCTTCACACCATCTATCTCACACAAACACCTCATTTGTCAGTCATTACGTCGCACATATTCGCACCCACACGAACATTCCATTTCTCTCTCTCTCTCTCATACACTCCATCTCATATTACTGTACTTCATACATTCGCAGCTGTACAAAAATTCTGCATCCCCTCTCTATTACACCCACACACACACACCCACACACCCACACACTTCATCTCATATTTAGCAGCACATATTCGCACCCACACAAGGTCTCGACCTCTCTCTCTGAGACACACACACACACACAAACACACACACAGACACATTTCGTTTATCATATTACGTCGCACACATTCGCACTGACATCAGCCCTCCTCTGTCTGTCTGTCTGTCTGTCTCTCTCTCTCTCAAGCAAGAAATTACTAAAATTCAAATGTCTCTGCACTCGGAAGGAAAAAACAAAACAAAACAACGATTACAATGGTTTGGCTGTGCTTTTTGTTGTTTTTGTTATTTTATCTAATTGAGGTTTACTGCTTATGTGGTTGAGAAAGAGAGAGAAATTAACTGTATCGACTTTGCTAGGAGTGAGTTAAGGAATAAATAGGATGAACTAAGTTGTAAGAACTCTTATTATTATTATTATTATTATTACTATTATCGTACTCAATTATTATTATTTATTACCGTCATCATTATCATCATCATAATTATTAAACTCACGGCTTCTGTGACTCAGCAGCCCAGTTTATTTTTGTGACTTTATGTGGAACAGAAGGTATTCGACACACACCACAAAGCCAGCCAGGAGACAGGGCGTGTGCAGTGTTGCCAACTGTAGGGACATGTCCCTAAACGCAGGGACTTTTGACTGATTATAAAGACGTAGGGACGTAGGGACGAAATTCCTAAAAACATAGGGATTTTGGCCATTCATTTATATTTAGTACATTATTCTGAAATAAAAGAAATGAAATTTTGTGTAGTTCATACAATTAGAAAGTCAATTTTGCTCTTCAGGATGATGAAAGTAATAATCATTTCAGGAGGAGATGCCTCTCCTTTAATCAAACTGCATTTGCTGAGCTAAAAAAAAAAAAATAAAAAAAAAGTTGTCTCTCTTTGATCCTCTGTTTAAGGGAATGAAATTCATGTCTCCTAAGATTACATTGGATTTTGATGCTAGAAAAAATCTACCTAAACTAGACAATTTAATGATGAAATATGGACATATGTGAGAATCTCAGAGTGACATTCAGCAAGAGTGGGAGGATCTTCCAGCATATTTCAGTGCTGATGAACGTAACCTACTTCTTAAGGAAAGCTGTGAAGAATTTTGGGTGGATATTTCCAAGTTACAGATTTTTTTCAGACCAGTATGTTTTTGGGAACCATGCTTCTCTAGCTAAACTTATCCTAACTTTGCCACATTCCAATGCAGAAACCGAGAGGATGTTCTCTCTAATGGCGGATGCAAAGACAAAAAAGAGGAATAGGATGGGACCTGAGTTAATGGACTCCTTACTCTTTATCAGTTCTATTATGAAAACAAAGGATAAAACTGTCTTGATTTTGGAAAGCAGATTGAAGAGAGGCATTTGGCACTTCATGACTAACATATGTATGACCAAAATAGGTAAAGGTTTGTTTTCTGTCCATTCAGGCCTTTAATTATACTTTTGTGTTCATTATTATAATGAAGGTGATCTGTTTGTGAATGATGAAAGTTTTATAATTTGTTTCAAGGAATATGAGAAAAAAAATATTAAAGCAAGTAACTTGCTTTCCATTAGTAAACATTAAGTTAAAGGATAAAACTGTCTTGATTTAGCAAAGGGGATTGAAAAGAGACATTTGGCACTTCATAACCAACAGATGTATGACCAAAAAGAGTAAAGCTTTGTTTTCTGTCCATTCAGGCCTTTAGTTATACTTTTGTGTTCATTATTATAATGAAGGTGATCAGTTAACGAATAATGGAAGTTTATAATTTGTTTCAAAGGAGATGAGAATAAATATTAATCCATGGAGCCTACATTATTATTCACTTCTTAATTAAAACCTGCATTTCTTAAAAAATAAGTTTATTTAATGTAGGGACAGGCATAGGGACTTTGCCATTGTATGCAGGGACATGTGGGGACTTTTTGTGACATCTTTAGGGATATTTGGACCCAAAATCAATTTTTGGGTTGGCAAACACTGGGCGTGTGTGCTGGGCAATCCCCAGGCCCTGTCTTCCCCCTTACTATTTTTTAATCAGCCCATATAGGGCTAATGTATGGCCCGGCCTGCACTATAGGTGCAGGATATCTTTAAACATCAACAGCAACAACAGAAGGTATTTTCCTTACGATGAGATGATTAATGGTGACAACGACTACATGTGTGTGTGTGTGTTGCTCCAAAGAATGGAATCGTCTGGCGTTAGTTAGGATGGTAGCCTTGTCCTGAACATGGAACGGTTAACTCATAGTACTGTCCCAAACACCTCGCGTTAACTACGTGATAATAGAAATACCCCAATGGCAGAATAGACCACCACTTACCCATTTAGTATCGTAAAATGCGTACACCGTTGCTTGTTACTGTAGCCATAAACCCACAAAATTTTATATGCTTTATATTAAGAATTAAGAACATGGGTGGCTATATTTTATATACAATACAACTGAGGAGTCAACGGGAGTTTTTATTCTTGGTCTAAAACTCATTTTTCTTATCATTTCTCTTGCTCGAATTCTGTTTTGTGGCAATAAATTAACACTAAAATATGATGCTAGTCACGAAGGAGAGATATGGAAAGGACACTTAGCCATAGTACTGCCTTTTTCTATTACTGATCTACGTAAAATAAGCTACAAATGACGAAAATCTGGACCAAGTTATGTTAAAGGATTATAGAATAGAACTCACGGTTTTATGATATTTAGGCACTCTCCTTATCAGGCAGGAATAAGTCTCCTTGGTTACTAAAGCCTGTCTCTTTTCGTCTCACAAAACTGAATTACTCCCACAGCCTGAACAGCCTAGTAAGTCGTGGTTGCATGACATTCGATGACCCTTAGTTATGAGGTAGGAATGAATCTCCTTGGTTCCTGTTTTCTGCTCTTTCAGCTCATGTGCGTGTTTTACATTTAACTTAGGCTACAATCAGATAATTTTATTCTATCTACGGGAGTCATCTATAGCGCGTTTACTCAAACCTAACAAAGATCCCTAATTTCTTACAGCTCAGTTGAGGGCCAGGTGTACTGTAGTTAGACTGGAGGATTGATTTGACTAATTACCAAGGAGACTCATATCTACCTCATACCTAATGGTCACTGAATTTCATGCAACCACGACTTAGCATTCACGTCGTGGTAGTTGTCCAATTCTGTCAGATGAATTCAAATCGACTTCTTAAAATATCATCTCGTCAATCCAAAGGAACAATACTTACTTCGCTTTTGATGTCACCAAACGGGTGCTGAGGGGGGAAGCCTTCAATAGGTGGCACCGACATAACTGGGAGGTGGAACTGCCCTATTCCCCGAAAGGAGGGTTGTAAGCTACAAAAGAGTAAATTCGGCATGCAGTTCGCCGGGTTTGCATTCAAATGAGACTGGGATGCAGCTGCTACTGCTAGTACTACCACTACTACTAGTACTACTACTACTGATGATGATGATGATGATGATACACCAAAATGTTTAGTATTAGTATTTCTTGTAACGGTAGTAGTAGTAGTAGTGTTGGTGGTAGTAGTAGTAGTAGTAGTAGTAGCAGTAGAAGTAATAGTTTCAACCCCAGGCTCATATCAGCGTGAACCTGGTGGACTGCAGGATGAAGTTGTCTCCCTCCAGCAGCCCACCATCCTCCCTTCGGGGAGACAGGGAGGGAGTTGAGGGAAATTGATATAAGTGGGCAGCTTCACTACCCAGTTTTGTTGGTGCCACCACATGAAGGCGTCCCCACAGACTACGCCAAGGATCTGTAAGGATTAAACTGAAGAGAAAATTTTGAGTTTACGAGGCACTAGTTTGAGCGAGAGTGAATATTCTGAGTGAGAAAGTGAAAGGATGAAGGAGTGAGCAATACTGAGAAAACAAGTGAATGGGCGAGAGAAAAGGAATAGGTGAGTCAGCCAGTGAGTGAGTGAGATAACCAGTGCATCACGCATGGCCAGTATATGAGTGAATGAGCAAGTAACTGAGAGAATTAATTTCTTCGCTTAAGAGCACCTAACTTGCACTATCTCTCTATCTCACACACACACACACACACACACATATTTCGTTAATTATATTACGTCTTTCTCTCTCTCTCTCTCTCTCTCTCTCTCTCACACACACACACACACACACACAAACACACACACACACAGATTTCGTTAATTATATTACGTCTCTCTCTCTCTCTCTCTCTCTCTCTCTCTCTCTCTCAATTAAACCATAGTTTACAAAAAATCAAATTTTCCTGCGTCCGGAATGAAAAAAATAAAAATAAAATGGATTGACTATTATTTTATTTATTTTTTTTTTTCTGAGGTTTACTGATTATGTGGTTAGAGAGAGAGAGAGAGACAGAGACAGAGAGAGACAGAGATTAACTGTTTAGTCATTGTCAGGAGGGAGTTAATAAATCGGATGAACTACTTCATAAGGAACTCATTACTATTATTATTATTATTATTATTATTGTGGTTATCGTAATCAAGCAATATTTTTATTACCATCCTCATTATCATCATTATCATTATTAAACTCACAGGCTTCTGTGACTCAGTAGCCCAGTTGATTTATGTGACGTTAGGTGGAACAGAGCATAAGTTTTTTTTCGCTGAGATGATTAATGGTGACAACGACGACGTGTGTGTGTGTGTGTGTGTGTGTGTGTGTGTGTGTGTGTGTTGCTCAACATTATGGAATCGTCTGGCGTTAGTTAGGATGGTAGACTTGTCCTGATCATAAAACGGTTATTTGAGAGTTATAACTCATAGTACTGTCTCAAACACCTAGCGTTAACCACAACGTAATAAAGAAAATGCCCCAGTACTATAAGAGTACATCGTTGCTTCCCCATTCAATATTACCAAGCATTTACGATCACATATGAGCTATTCTGTTTTTATTCTTGCGTGGTCATAGGTCATTTTTTTTTTTTTTTTAATCATCTGCTCGAATTAAAATTAAATATGATGCTAGTCACTAAGGAGTGATATGGAAAGGACGCAGAGCCGTAGTACTGCCTTTTCTACTACTCAGCTACGTAAAATAAGCTACAAAATGACGAAAATCTGGGCTAAATTATGGTAAAGGATTATAGAATGGAACTCACGGTTTTATGATATTTAGGCGCTCTACTTATCAGGCAAGAACAAGTCTCCTTGGTTACTAAAGCCTGTCTCTCTTCATCTAACAAAACTGAATTACTCCCACAACCTGAACAGCCTAGTAAGTCGTGGTTGCATGACATTCGATGACCCTTAGTTGAGGTAAGATTGAATCTCCTTGGTTACTGTTTTCTGCTCTTTCAGCTCATGTACGTCGTTTATATTTAACTTAGGCTACAACAGGATAATTTTATTCTATCTACGGGAGTCATCTATAGCGCGTTTACTCAAACCTAACAAAGATACCTAATTTCTTACAGCTCAGTTGGTGGCCAGGTGTAGTTAGATTGGAGAATTGATTTGACTAATTACCAAGGAGACTCATTTCTACCTCATAACTAATGGTCACTGAATTTCATGCAACCACGACTTAGTATTCAAGTTGTGGTAGTTGTCCAATTCTGTCAGATGAATTAAAATCGACTTTAAAAAAAAAATCATCTCGTTAGTCCAAAGAAGCAATATTTACTTCGCTTTTGATGTCACCAAACGGGTGCTGAGGAGGGAAGCCTTCACTAGATGGCACCGACATAACTGGGAGGCGGAACTGCCTGGTTATACGAACGTGTCTCAATTCCCGCCCTATTCCCCGAAAGGAGGGTGGTAAGCTACAAAAGAGTAAATTCGGCATGCAGTGCACCGGGTTTGCATTCAAATGAGACTGGGATGCAGTTAATACTACGACTATTACTACTATTACTACTACTACCACTAATACGCCTACTGCAAATGATGGTGATTTCCTAAAATGGATAGTAATGGTATTTGTAGCAATAATACTACTATTACTACTACTATTATTATTATTACTACTACTAGTAGTAGTAGTAGTAGCTGCAACCCCAGACTCATCTCAGCGTGAACCTGGTGGACTGCAGGATGAAGTTCCCTCCTTCTTGCAGCCGACATTCTCCTTTCGGGCAGAGAGGAAGTTGAGAGATACTGGTAAAATTGGGCAACTCCTCCACCCAGTTTTATTGGTGTCACCACATGAAGGTGTCCCTTCAAAACACGGCAATGAAATGAAAGGATTAAACTTGATGAGGCACTGTTTGAGTGAAAGAGTGAATAGTTCAGTGAGAAAGTGACAGAATGAATGAGTAAGCAATACTGAGAAAACCAGTGAATGGGCGAGGGGACATGATTTAAGTGAGTCAGCCAGTGAGTGAGTGAATGATAGAGATAACGAGTGAATGAGGCATGGTGAGTATGAGAGTGAGTGAGCAAGTACTTGAGAGAATGAATTGTTTTTTTCACTCGAGAGTACATACTTTGTATCACACACACACACACACACACACACACTCTCTCTCTCTCTCTCTCTCTCTCTCTCTCTCTCTCTCTCTCTCTCTTATACACGCTTCATCTCATTACTTCAGACATTCGCACCTACACAAGAACTCCCCCCCTCTCTGAAACACACACACACACACACACACACACACACACACACACACACACACACACACATTATCTCATTTCGTCACACATTTACACCCACACAAATACTCTCACTCCAATTTCCCCTGCTCTCTCTCTCTCTCTCTCTCTCTCTCTCTCTCTCTCTCTCTCTCTCTCTCTCTCACGCACATATTAGCGCGGGTTCACATTTCATCTCATATTGCGTCGCACTAATTCGCACTGACATGAGCACTGTCTGTCTCTCTCTGTCTCTCTCTCTCTCTCTAATCAGTTGTTTTCCCTCTCTTTACAACCTTATCTCATCTTCTCTCTATTCTCTCCATCTCCTACCTCTCTCTCTCTCTCTAGTTTCCTACCATCCAGCCTCTCATTTTCCCTTCCACTTCTCTCTCACATCACTATTTCCTCTTACTTCCCTCCCCTCCTCTTCTCCCACATTCTCATTCGCTCATTCCGATTCTTCTTCTTGGTGTTCTCTATTATTTTTTTCTTCCACTGATTTTCTTTTTATTTTCTTCTTTCCCCTCTCCCTTACTTTTCTATCAGTTTGACTCTCTCTTATTATTATTGTTATTATTATTATTAACACTATTTTAGCAGCAGTAGCAGTAGTAGTATTAGTACAACTACTTCTACTACAACTACTACTACTATTGCTACTACTACTCTACTACTACTATTATTATTATTGTTGTTGTTGTTGTTGTTGTCGTTGTTGTTGTTGTTATTATCATTATTACTTCTATCATTATTATTAGTAGTACTAGTACTACTACTACTTCTACTGTCAGTATTAATATTATTTTTATCTTTGTGTCATGATACGAGCAACATTTATTACACGGGAGCTTGCGAAAGCGAATCGGATGTTATGTTTGCTGTGTGTGTGTGTGTGTGTGTGTGTGTGTGTGTGTGTGTGTGTGTGTGTGTGTGTGTGTGTGTGTGTGTGTGTGTGTGTGTGTGTGAAAAAAGTTTTTATCTAATTTTTACCAAATCTGTTGAGAGGGTTAAGTGTTAGGCAATGAACTGATGAAGGTCAGCTTTAACAAGTTTGATCCGATTTATATTCACTTCGGTAGAAGGGTTGCGGGTAAGGCAAGAACGAAGAGAGTCCAGTTTGAAGAACTACAGGTCCGGTCACAGGGCAAGATCAAAGGCCGACGTGTATGTGTTTGCAGGTAGGCAAAATAACTAAAGCAGTACTGCTGTGGTCTGAGACAAACTTAACGGAAATGTTGAGGGTCAGGCGAAGGGCAGACGTATTGTTTCTTAGAACAATAGGTTAAAGTTCAAGATCATATGTCAAGGTCAACTTATATCGGCAACCATTTTATCCGAAATAGAGAAAGCTTGATGGAAGATTCATGCTAGGGATGAAGGTATTCAAAATTTCGGGGAAATAGCCAGATTCCTAGGTCAGAGGAAGAGGCTAAAGATCAAGATCAAATGGCAAGATTAATAAATAAATCTGATCCCTTTTACTACTGATAATAGACTTGAGTGTAAGACAAGTACGAAAGGAGTCTATTTTGAGAACAATAATTCAAAGGTCAAGATCAAAAGACAAGGTCAACTCAGTTTTGATCCGACTTAGACGGAAGATAATAAAGGGCTGGTGATCAGGCAAGAATGAATGATTAACTTTGATACCTATTGTTAGAAGATCAAGGTCACAGTTGACCGTTGGACCAGTGGGTGTTGGATTTTCTGGCCGTTTCCTCTTGTTATGGTTCATTTCATTCTTCCCATATGTACGCAACGACTTGTCTTGCTCTCTTGTTCCTGAACTTGATACATCTGAATTCTCTGCTCACTGGCTTCGGCTTTCCTGTCATTCTCTGACTACATAATTATATCCGCGCTGTTTACTTATCCCCTAATTCTACTGCTTATGAAAAATTCTTCAACTATTTACTTCTACGATGGAACACATTCTATCCATTTCTCCTTTCTCTGAAATCTCCATTCTAGGAGATCTCACTGTTCACCACACCTTTGGTTCTCCTCTCCTCTCACTGATCCACCTGGTGAAAAGCCTACATCTTTTCTATCCTTAATGACCTAGAGCAGCTTGTACAGCACCCTACCCTCATCCCTGACCGCCTTGGAGAAAGTTCCAACATACTTGACCTCTTCATTACAACTAATCCTTCTGTTTACACTGTTAACCTTTCCTCTCCGTTGGGCTCCTCTGATCACAACCTTATTACCTTAACCTGTTCTATTGCTCCGGTACAGCCTATGGACCCTACAAAGAAACGTCGATTGTGGCACTTTGGTGCTGCGGATTGGGAGGCCCTCAGGCAGTACTTCTTTGACTTTCCATGGAATGATTACTGCTTCCATGGCCGAGAGTCATCTGAGTGAGTCTTGCGCAGTATGGAGGTTATTCTTTCTGGCATGGAAGCATACATTCCCTTCTCATATCCTTTTACTAATGCAAGAAAGCCTTGGTTTAATCATGCTTGTTCTAATGCTGTCCACAAAAAAGAGAAGGCCTATAAAAGGTACCAGAGCCAACCCATCCATGAATCACATCTTTTTATATTTCTGCCTAGAATCGTGACAAGTCTGTTCTTTGCTCTGCTAAAAATAATTTCATCCGTACTAAATGCTCTCAACTCTCCAACTCGAATTCTTCCAGCTCCTTCTGGCACCTTGCCAAAAACCTTTCTAACAACTTTACCTCATCATTCTTCCCTCTTCTTTTCTATTCTCATGGCTCTGTAGTTATTTCGTCTACTGTTAAAGCAGATCTCTTTGCTGAGACTTTCTCCTCCAATTCCACCTTTGATGATTCCGGTGCTGTTCCTCCATCACTTCCCCCCACTCTGACATCCTCTTGGCTCAAATTGAAATTTCTTCAGCTGATGTATTTTCTGCCATCACTGGCCTCAATACTAACAAGGCATATGGGCCCGATGGAGTCCCTCCCGTTGTTCTCAAGAACAGTACTTCTGTGCTTACACCCTGCCTAGGTAAACTCTTTCGCTTTTGTCTATCAGTTTGTACCATTCCTTCTCGCTGGATGTTTGCTCTCATTCAGCCAGTCCCATAGAAGGGTGATCATTCCCAACCCTCTAACTATCGTCCAATTTCTTTAACGTCCAGTGTCTCAAAAGTTTTCCAGTCAGTTCTTAACACAAAGAATTTTAAAAATCGTTCCTTTCACAACCTTCTTTCTGATCGTCAGTATGAGTTCCGTCAGGGACGCTCCACTGGCGATCTTCTCACCTACATTTCAGACTCCTGGTCATCCTCCTTTCGGGACTTTGGCGAAAGCTTTGCCATTGCACCTGACATCTCAAAGGCTTTCGATCGAGTCTGGCATAAATCTTTAATTTCAGAACTGCCCTCTACCGTTTCTATCATTCTATCTGTGCTTTCATATATAGCTTCCTTTTTGTTCGTTCTATAGCCGATGTTGTAGATGGCCATCGTTCTTCTCCTGAATCTATCAACAGTGGTGTTCCTCGGGGTTCTGTCCTATCACCAACTCTCTTCCTTTTATTCATTTATGACCTTCTAAGCTGTACATCTAACCCTATCAATGTTAATGAGAGAGAGAGAGAGAGAGAGAGAGAGAGAGAGAGAGAGTATTGGGAAAAGAAAATGAGAAACTTCATCGCCAGCGCTAACTCACTTGGCCGTTACTTTCCATCACTTTAATTTCCGCTTCCAGTGAAATAACCTGAGACGTAGTGAAAAATAATGCAGCTGGTAATTTCCCATGAGAGAGAGAGAGAGAGAGAGAGAGAAATTGAAAAGGATTTTTTAAAGTAGTCTATTCAAGGTAAATTTATAATAGCCTGTTCCCTGATGGCCAACAGTCTTCTTACGTGCCCCACGCCCTTATATGTCACCACTTCTGCACTAATGCCCACCGTCTATACTACATACATGCTCGAGACGTCTCATTCAAGACTGTAGTGTTGGTGTCGGCGAGGGTGTTTTTATGACATGTCGGTGGTGAAGTCTGTTCTAATGTCATTTTAATCATCAAACTTTTCTCTGCCGCAGCCAACGATCGAGCTCGGGTTCCATCAGACTGCAGACAATTTCTCTAACCACTTCAGTAGCACCTTCAACATATAAAGTTACATATAAAGATACATAGACTATACAGACCTTGAGATTTTGACTGGATGAACCAATTCCTCATTCGTTGTTTTTCTTACCTGGAACGAAAAAAAATAGTTAATATATTATTTAGTGACAATAAATTACTTACATTAACAATTTCATCAAATCCTGCTAATACCTTGACAAAATTGCTTGCTTTGATTCACACACACACACACACACACACACACACACACACACACACACACACACACACACACACACACACACACACACACGAACGCGCGAGCGCGCGCAAAGTCCTAAATAATTCATAAACATCTTAATCATTTCCATTTATTCCTATATTCTTAATAACTAAATCTCTCTCTCTCTCTCTCTCTCTCTCTCTCTCTCTCTCTCTCTCTCTCCAAAATAAGCTCATCCTGAATAATAAGGCGCATTCTGTCATCATTATCATCATCACTACACCTTCCTCCACCACACTAGGCACAATGTACTCTGTAACCTTGCCATAAATACTGTAGTTTTTGTTGTATTATTAATTGAAAAGACGGACTAACTCACTTCCTCCTATATTTCTCTCTCTCTCTCTCTCTCTCTCTCTCTCTCTCTCTCTCTTTCCTTTTCCCCCTCACTCTTGCCAGTTCCTCATTCCTTCGTTCCTTCTCTCTCCCTCTTTCCTTCACTTCTCCCTTCTTTGTTCTTTGGTTTTCCCCTCACTTACTTCTTTCCTTCTTTTCTTGCTCCCCTCCTTATTGTCTCTCTCCTACTTTTCTTCCTTACCACATTCTTTTCTTGTTTCCTTCCATCCTTGTTTCCTTCATTCATTCTTTTCCTTCCTCTCTTCATTCATTCCTTCCATTCTTCCTACCAATCCTTGCTTATTCTTCTTTCCAACTTCCTTTTTCCTCGCTTCCTCCTTTCTTCTCTTTCTCCATTCTTCTTTAAGCTTTCTCTGTCGTATTTCCTTCTTCTTATATTCCCCCTCTCTTCTTCCTTTGGTCACCCCCTTCCTCATATTTTTCCATTTTCACCCTTGCTTCCTTCCTCCATTCTTTTCATCCTCCTTCCTTTCCTTCCTCCTCCTTCCTCGCTCTATCCCTTTCTCCCTACCGTCTAAACATTCAGCCATGTGCTCTCTCTCTCTCTCTCTCTCTCTCTCTCTCTCTCTCTGGCGTGCTATGAAGAATTTTGACGGCAAACATACCAGAAAAAAAAAATGTTTTCTTCAGCTCACATTCTGCATATATTTTGTCATAGTTTTCCATTTTTTCTTCGTATTTTTGGTCACTGTCTTGTTCTTTACTTCACAGTTTTAAACACTAACGTTTTACCTTCTCTCTCTCTCTCTCTCTCTCTCTCTCTCTCTCTCTCTCTCTCTCCTTACCCCGTGTTGTAGTTTTAGCGGTGAAGGTCGGGTGTTTGGCGCATTGATTTGTATTCCTAGAGCTGGATGGATTACATCACGAAAAGAGAGAGAGAGAGAGAGAGAGAGAGGAGTTAATGTGGTGGTAAAATTGGAATGGAAGGAGACACCCTGCGGTCGAGTGAGTTAAGACATCCTATCCAGCCGTGACACACACACACACACACACACACACACACACACACACACACACACACACACACACTAATAAGTCTCTACGATACCCTCACAAATAGTGAAATGTACTTAGTCATCCATCATTCTCTGTGTCCTGACATCAAAGTGAATAATCTAGATTCTAGAGCATCATCAAGCACAATATTAAATTACCTCCTCTTCTAATCTACCCCTACTAACTGACTCCAACATTTTGACACCGAGTCACATACTTTGCTGTTACTATGCATAGTATGCTGGAGAGGGTCGCCTTCATGTGGCGGCACCAACATGATCGGGAGATGATACTACCCGGCTATACAGACGTCCCTCAGATCCCTTCCTGTCCCCCGAAAACAGGATGGTAGACTGAAGAAGAGTAACTTTAGCTTGCAATCCATTGTTTTCACGTTCACATGAACCTGGGATTACTACTACTACTACTACTACATCTACTACTACTACTAATAATAATAATAATATCACCCCCACCACCTCCATTGCTACCATCACCACTACTACTAAAATTGCTAGCACCACCACTGCTACTAGTACTGCTACTACAACTGCTGTATTATTATTATTACTATTATTATTATTATTATTATTATTATTATTATTCGATTTTGGACATGTAGTGACCATACTTTCACATGCCACGACATGGGCACCAATACCGGCCCTCCACATTAGTTGCATACCAGAGCTGTTTCATTCAGGGCTGGTGTGATGGTATTAGTGGCGGTGTTTTTATGGCCTGTCGGTGGGTCTTGTGGAATGTAAGTTAACCTGTGTAATGCAATTCAGTCACTCACTAGCTTGCCTATCGACACCACGAGGGGCATTCAGCCAGACATTAATTACTTAACTGTGTCACAGTCTTTCCTTAGAAAAAAAAAAAAGCAGCAGTCAATGTTACTTCCAAGTCCCTAATTGTGTTGTAGGATGAAGAGACAAGAGGAAACAAACTTCATCAAACTGACTGACCATCCCGAGAATCAAACTCTGGCTCTTCTAGTTGCCAACAGGACGTGCCAACCACTGCACCATGAAGGAAATATCCTTTCATCACTGGTTCCTGCAGCTGACCAGTAGTTAAACCATTACACACACACACACACACACACACACACACACACACACACACACACACACATTCTCGTTCATTCACAAGTTCGCACAAATGCATACATTCATCTTCACACACACACACACACACACACAGACACACACACACACACACACACACACACACACACACACACATACACACTAGCAATTCCTGGGTTAAATGAATAAAAACACACCATTCACTGACACTAATATAGCAGACCATATCACAAAGGGCTATTCAATGGTTTCCACTGATTTCCAGTTTACAATGTATAGCTGACGGTGAAGAGAGTGGAATTATTTAGAAAATTGTGGGGTGAATGAACACTGAGAGGTATATTGCAAGGGTTTCGATCAGATGGATAAATAGATAGAGAGAGAGAGAAGTTCGACGCCTGTACTTGAAACACCCTTCTCTCTCTCTCTCTCTCTCTCTCTCTCTCTCTCTCTCTCTCTCTCTCTCATATCTTCCCCAGTGGCCCTCCCACATCCAATTTATATCCATCTCTGAGAAATAGGAGTGGAGAACGAGGAACGAGAAGTTGAAGATTTTGTTCTTATAGGCTATGTATGTGTGTATGTATGTTCCAAGGAGTCTATATAGCGATCGACCTATTTCTATCAATCTATCTACCTCTATGGCTATCTGTCTATATCTCTGACAATCTATTCTATGTATATATCTGTGCAACTACATTTATCTCTCTTTCAGTCTATCTATCTGTCTGTCTGTGTGTCGGCCTCTGTATGTATGTATACATCTGTATATGGTTCGATGTAACTCTTTTTAACTGCCAATGCATCCATTTATCTAGCTACGTCCTATCTTCTCATGCACCAGCCTAAATGTATATCTATCTACCCATCTATTATTCTTCTACCTATCTCTCTATCCATGTATCTGTTTATCTACATACATCAGCATACAGCAGTTAACTTCTATCCTTAATGAGGTTCGTTTTATGCCTACGGTCACCTATAGTGGAGGAGCCATTAATTGATTGATTCCTCCGTCCGTTTCATGTCCTGCCTTAGCCTTCAGCTGGAGTTTATACCTTTGTGTACTGGACTCTGGGATTACTTCCTTCACTACAATGACATTTTCATTTTAATCACGCTTCCAAAACAGTTCAAGACCATTTTGTATTTACTGTTTGGACTTCTGGCTTAATGGACAACTTCATGTCCGATAGCCATTAAAGCATGGTGAAAACTATATAGTACTTAGAGAGAGAGAGAGAGAGAGAGAGAGAGAGAGAGAGAGAGAGAGAGAGAGAGAGAGAGAGAATTGTATATCTGTACTTAAACAGTGCAGTGTGTATTTTTGATGGTTTGTTTACAGTATATTTACACACAATCCTCGCCTTTTCAACACGCGTTTAATAGGTTGTAATATCCATGACCAATTAACCTTTGCTTCTTATGCGGCAGGAAAGAGAGAGATGTATATACATGGTGTACTAAACTATTTCTTCCTGTAATAAGAAGTTATTTAGTACCAGCTTGCACTCATTACTTCTTTCCCCCACCCCCCTCCCTCTCTTTGTTTATTAGGCACCAATAATTCTCGCTCTATTCAACACCATGTTTCCTCTGACACATTCCACCCTCACTATTAATCCCCTCTTTTCCTCTAATCCCATCAAACACCATTCAGCTCGTGTTCATCTCCCCCCCCCCTCTCTCTCTCTCTCTCTCTCTCTCTCTCTCTCTCTCTCATTAACAAGACACATGTATTATCTTTATCTTTTCCCCCGCCCTCTCATTAACACAACACACGTACCGTATATTCTCTCTCTCTGTCTCTCTCTCTCTCTCTCTCTCTCTCTCTCTCTCTCTTTCCAAGTACGCACAATTAAGGGTTAGGGTTTTACAGCCGCATAAATTAGTAAAATCAGCGCATGAATGCCGGAGAGAGAGAGAGAGAGAGAGAGAGAGAGAGAGAGAGAGAGAGAGAGAGAGAGAGAGAGAGAGAGAATGAGAGGGGGGGAAAGTTCCTCAAATTAAGTGAACCTTACATTATTAATTATGACCAATATCTTTGAAGAATAACAACTGCTATTACACAGGGTAATTGGTCCTTCACAGATGACTACAAGGAAATAATTGCAAGTTACCTTGAAAAAATTGCCTGGAAAATGCAGGAAAATTGTTATAGTTTTTTTTTTTTTTTAATTAAAGGATTGGAATGTGTGTGTGTGTGTGTGTGTGTGTGTGTGTGTGTGTGTGTGTGTGTGTGTAATTCGTCAAGCACGAAAACTCTTAACTCTATGTGGATGGCTTCAAATCTCTCTCACACACACACACACACACACACACACACACACACACACACACCATGATGTTGGTGTATTTTCCAGGATTTGACGTAAACATTAATATCTCATATGAACACTGGAGGTTTTATGGTCGTAAAGCAGGGGTGGGGAGCCTTTCTCCTATTAAGGGCCATTAGAATATTTTTAACATCATTCTCGGGCCATATAAAATTATCAACTTAAAATTAACTTTTAGGGGTTTTGATTTTTAATTTGGTTGATATTTAATTGAATCTCAATAGCCTGTAGCCCAGTACATAATATATATATATATTGTAACAATCCGCCGCGTGGTTATCTAGTTACGGGGCGGACTCCACATTTGGTGTAAGGTAAAGACACAAGAAACAGAGTGGAACTTAACTATACTTTAATATTAAACCCTATACTTTAATATTAAACCTTACACTACAAAAAGTACCTAACAACATTATGACAAGTAACAAGGTTAATGACAAAGATTAAAGTTATAACACTTAAACAGTAGTTACTGCACAAAGAACAAGACAAATAGATCAGGTAGTTAAGCAAACGGACAAAGGGAAACAGTTACAGGCAAGATATAGAATTATATGATATACAAATAATACAAAATTGATGTACACCCTCTTCCACGTCACAAGGTCACCGAGCACCGTTACCGTGAGGGAGGTGGATGGGGGCGGTGTAAACCCACTCAGGGAGGAGGAACACTGTCAGCCGTTAATAGTGTGAGTCTGCCTTCTCTTTTTTTTTTTTTTTTTTTTTTTTTTTTTTTTCGGCCTATCAACCATTGGGGCCGAAGCCCCTGGTTATTAAGGCCATTTATATATATATATGTATATACATTTAAACATATATACATATATATACAAACATATATATATACATACACACACACACACACACACACACACACACACTTCCATGCATACATACAGACACATTTTCATGCAAACGTACATATATATATAATAATTTTAATCTAATTTAATTTTTTTTTTTTGTATTTATTATTTTTTTAATTTTTTCTTGGTTTTATATTTTTTATACCTTATAATATAAAGACAAACTAATCTAAAGACCCTAAAACTAATCACCTAACAGACAAATCGCTAACCTATACTAAATCCTACAGAGACAAATAACTAGACCTACACTAATGGTAAAAATACCTCGACTAACAGAACACCATCGACTGCAGATATGTAATGCCTTTCTACATTACATACCTGCACTCATCACCTGGTAACTGTCAGTCGAGGCACAACCTAATATAGGGGACATCAATATATGAAAGGGAACCAGACGAGTCAGGAACATTTCCATATACGTCAGCTGTCGTCCCTAATTAGAATAACTTAAGCAAGATAATATAATGTATTTACATAATTTGTACAGAAAGTGAAGAACCTCGGCCAGCAGACCACCATCGACTGCAAGTGCCCAATACCTTCCTATATTGCACACTTGCACTCATCAGCTGGTGACTGTCAGGCGAGGAACTTGGCTTAATGTAGGGGACATCAATATTAGAAATAGATCGGTGGGAGGAGGAACTATTTAAAATATGTCAACTGTCAACCCTAATTAATATTACAATATATACATATTTACTCTTCATAAAAACCATAACCACACAGTAAAAAAGTCACATCACTCTGATCAGTCCGGTCTCTCTCAAGAAAGCCATCAATTTATCAGTCATAACAATGTCCCCATCACCCAGGATGGTGGAAAGGGTGAAGGGGACGTCTACTGCGCCGCAGTAATTTATAAGTGAAGCACGTTCACGAATAAATCGCCGACAGCGCAGGATGATATGACTGATAGATAACACCGCATTACAGATGTTACAGTGCGGTGGGAAGCGTCTTTCCATATATGGTTTTATGTGGGTTAAAATGGTGGCATTAAGCCGCAACCGTGCCAACACTTTTTCTTCTAGGCGACTGGGACGGTTGGCAGTGTCCCAGTCGCCCAGGTACGGCTTACAAGTTGGAATATTTAGTCTGGTCCACTGACCTTGCCACAGAAGATTTATTGATTTCTTTCCGAGAGAGAGACTCGACCGTAGATCACGAGGAACGTCCCAAGTCTCCTCGAGCTCCACAGCCGACTTTGCAAGTAAGTCAGCCTGCTCTTTGCCGTAGATACGACAATGACCAGGCACCCAGATCAGCGTGAATGACTTGTTGCATGAATGCAACTTATTAACGATGCGGCCCTGGATCTCGTGAGAGTCCGTAGTACAAGATGCAATTGCCTGAAGGGCTGATTTTGAATCTGAAAAAATGACAAATGAGTCATGCCTAGAATTGAGAGCATAGTCTATGGCTTTGTCAATAGCAAAGAGTTCTGAAGTAAACACAGATGTATGAGTCGGCAACCGATACCTGAGGGCACATTCAGTCGACCACACACTTGCACCCACACATTCACTCGACTTGGAGCCGTCGGTGTACAATTGATGGGACCCCAAGTGACGAACAATGATGTTACGAAACAAGTGGTGGACCTCCGCCTCCGGCGCCTTGGCCTTTGGTGCTGGGAGCCATGTGACATCGACTGTAAAGCCGGGTGGCTCCCAAGGCGCTATATTTTTTAGCACCAACTTGTCACAGTCACTGGGGTCCACATCAAGCTCCTGAGTCAGTAAGTGGAGGCGAGCGGCAAGTGGTCGACGCACCCCCCGCAGAAGGTGGTGGTATTGATGCAGGGGGGTACAGGCCACATTGCCGATATTACATTTCCTAAATGTCCTTACACCATAGGAAAATGCCAGGTGGTCACGGCGAATACGGAGGGGAGGCACATTCGCCTCCACTTCCATACGAGCCACACGGGTACACCGTACAGCTCCAAGACACATTCGCAAGCATTTATTCTGTAACACATCCAATCCTTTCAGCGTGGCATCAGATGCCGAGCCATACACCTGTGCGCCATAGTCTAGCTTTGATCGAATAAGGGACTTATACACCATTAATAAAGATTTTCTGTCGGCACCCCAGGTAGTACCCGCTAGGTACTTGAGGACATTTAACGGTTTATCACAACGAGCAAGCAAAGTATTAACGTGAAGTTTAAAATTCATTCTACGATCAAAATGTATTCCTAAAAATTTTACAGAATTTTGAAAAGGTACCGCCTGATTATCCAAAGTTAAGCACAAATTAGGTACGTTACGATTAGTGAAAACTATAGCGGCACACTTACGTACGGAAAACTTAAATCCCCACTGCAAGGCCCATTGGTGGACGGAGTCAAGGGCTGCTTGAATCCGCCCAGCCGAAAATTGTGCATTACGGGAAGAGTGCCATATTGCACAATCGTCAGCGTAGAGTGAGTATTTAAGATTCCTCGGGATGGGAGCTGATGACAGAATATCATTGATCATAATACTAAATAAAGTAGGACTAAGCACACTTCCCTGCGGCACCCCGTTTTCCTGGATAAATATATCCGATGTTACGTTACGGGGCAATTTGACAGAGAAAGTTCTGTCCCTTAAGAAATTTGAAATAAAAACAGGCAAATTTCCTCTTAAACCATAAGCATAGAGCTTCATTAGTATACCGTGTCGCCATGTCATGTCATAGGCTTTATGGATGTCCAAGAACACCCCTATCATGAATTCTTTATTGGCAAATGCCTCTGCAATACAATGCTCCAAATTCATTAAATGATCTAGTGAACTTCTGTATTTACGGAAGCCACATTGTTGATCATTTAACAAATTCTTCGACTCTAAAACAAAAAGAAGCCTATTGTTAACCATTCGTTCCATGACCTTACATAGACAAGAAGTCAACACAATAGGACGAAATGAAGTGGGATTCATAAGACGACAAGCCTCTTTGGGTATCGGTATGACGTGCGCAAAGTGCCATGAGTTTGGGAACGTTCGAGACGCCCAAATCTCATTGTACAATGCTAACATCTTAATCAGGTTGTCCTGATTAAGATGCTGGATCATACCGTACGTGATGGTGTCTGGGCCAGGGCTGGTGTCTTTACAGGATTTAAGGGCAAGGAGCAGTTCATCTAGCGTAAACTCTTGGTTGTACGGGGAGTTTACGTCTTCTGTGGCAAAGTCTAATATCTGTAGCTCAGCCGTGCGTTTATGATGTTGGAAACGCGGGTCATAATTGGCTGAGCTACTTACATGAGAAAAACTCCTGGTGAGGATGTTAGCAACGTCCACGGGCTCGTCATAGATGTTATTATTCACCTGAAGGGTGGTGACTGGGAAATATGGGCCTTTATTATTTAATATTCTTATGGTGGACCAGACTTTACGTAATGGTGTTGTACGAGTCACCGTGGACACAAAGGACCGCCAGGAGTCACGTTTGGCCCTTCTTATTATTCTCCTTGCCGCAGCCCGTGCCTGTTTGTATGCAATAAAATTTTTCTCAGTGGGCTGACTATCAAAAATCCTGTATCTCCTATTGCGTTTTCTTAATGCTTGTCGGCAATCCGGCGTCCACCAATGTGCTCTATGCTTCGCATGAACTGTAGAAGTCTTGGGAATAGCAGCCTCAGCTGCGTGTAATATGGATTGGGTTATATTTTCGACCTTAACATCTATGGTCTCCCCAGATATATCTAAATTGGCGATCCTTGAGAAGGATCCCCAATCTGCTTTCTTATAGTTAAATTTTGGAGGTGGAGGGTCCGAAATGATGTCGCGTGTATAAGAAAGACAGATGGGTAAATGATCACTTCCCAAGGAGTCGTCGTAAGGGTCCCATGAGAGATCTTGATGTATACCAGGGAGGCCAAAGATAAGTCAATGGCCGAAAAGTTACCAGTACGATCATCTACACGAGTCGCTCTACCATCGTTCAGAAGACAGAGGCTGGACTGTAGTATTAGGTCGGCTACTTGCTCCCCACGACCATCGATCCTCAAGCTACCCCATTGATAGTGATGGGCGTTAAAATCGCCCAACACTAACTTATTCCCAGGGAGATGTTCAACTAGTGAATTTAAAGCATCACTATCAATGGGGCCATGTGGAGGACAGTACAGAGAGCAAATAGACAGATACGTGTTATTAAATTTTACTCTGCACGCGACAGCTTCCAGAGTAGAATTTAGAATCACTTCCGTTTGTGGGTGTGATTTATGTGTGTATATGGCTACTCCGTGACCTTCATATCTTCTATACGAGTGGTAGTGTTTGAACTGTGGAGGATCAGGGTGATCCTCCAGGCGCGTCTCCTGTAAACAAACAACGTCTGGCCTGTGTATAGAAAGCAAGATTGCTATATTGTGTAACTTATTCCCAATACTTCTACAATTCCACTGTAGTATAGTGAATGCGGCGGTTTAAGATTTACGGGGGCCAGTGTGTTTAGTTTTTATGCCCCCCGCGACCAGGCGAGTGGCTACCGGGGGACCTTTCCCGGTGCTTGCTGACGGAAACCTCCATATTTTGGTCAATAACAAGGCTCCCAGATTCCACCGAGCAAGAGCTATTCTTCCTCTCCCTCGCTGGGCTAGGAGCAGGGAGGACATGAGGACGTGGCTTTGAAAGGGTGGTGAAGTTATGTTTTACAGTCTTGTCAGGCTTCGATTTAGGCTTGACTGACTGAGAAGCAGCAGCGGCCTGTGAGTATGATGAAGCTTTAGGGAGGTCAGTTAGAGAGTTGGATCGTACAGGAGGTTTAGAGGTGGAGGTGGAGGTAGAGTGAGTGACTTGATTAACAAGCACGAGATCAGTCTGCGTCTCCACAGTGCACATCACAGGGCGGGACATCACTGCCGAAGCATAGGACCTATTCGGTGTGGGAGTTGCATGCAACTCCTTCACCTTTTCCTTGCTTCGTAGAAAGAGATGCCCTCAGTCGCCTTCACCGCACAGACCTCTTTCTCCTCCTTCCACTTGGGACAATCCCTAGAGGAAGTGAAGTGAGCACCCTTGCAGTGAAAGCAGCTGACACCCTCTGATGTGCAATGGTCAGCATCATGTCCTTGTGTTGCGCACTTGCCACAGACTGATTGAGAAGCCCGACAAGACTTTTCATGGTGTCCATATAACTGACATCGTAAACAACGAAGTGGGTTAGGGATGTATGTCCTTACGTTAACAATTTCATACCCCACTTTGATATGGGTTGGGAGAGTCACTTTACCGAAAGTCAATATAACCGTTGCCGTTTTCGTCCTCCTGCCCTCGGAAAATCTCGTGATGAAACGGGCTTCAATTACATCTTCATGAGCAAGTTCATGTACGATGTCGTCCTCTTCCATGGCCATGAGGTCCCTGCAAGTGATGACTCCCTTGCAGGAATTCATGGAGTGAGGGATCGTTGGCACAACATCATAGCAATGGAATTTGCTCATCTTCATCAAATCCTTAACCTGGGACGAATTTGCAGTCTTTACTAGGAGATCTCCGCTAGCAAGTTTTTTTACCTGTTCCACCTCTCCTGCACATCCATCAATCACCTTCTTGATAATGAAGGGATTGAGGCTGGACAGGGGAGTGGAACCAACCGCATGAATTAAAACAAACTCGGCGTTTTGTACATTAATGTCAAGGCGGGTACGTGTCTGGGGCCGTTCAGTCTGGGGGTAGTCAGTCCGTGAGACAGTCGGGGGTCGGTCAGGACTACCTCCCCCCCTGAAGGGGAGGGAGGCAGCAGTGGCGTCCGCCATAGTTACCACTTCCTTACGGGGAAGTGGGAAGAAAGAGAAAAACAACCAAGGGAGAATTTGCCCGGGGAAAAAACACCTAGTCTGAGATTACCCTCTCAAACCACTCTCGGGAGGACGCGCCCGTGTGTAACTCACACCCCAGAGCGATCAGTGGGGGGTACACTCCAGAGGTGAGTAAGCAAAGGCAATCTCAGGAAACAGATATAGACACTTACTATATCTCTAAAGGGCTGGGAGGAGAATTAGTACTAGCTAACCTAACTTTATTGAAAAACGCCCTAGTGGCGAAAAAGAAAAAGCTAAAGCCGGTGAGGCAACCCTGCAGCTAGAGGAGAGCCAGAGAAACACGTCTGTACACTCCACGACCATCCATCAAAGTCCTCCCCTGCCTTCTCTGACTGAAGCAGCGGTATATATACCCCCACGGGTGAAGCCCAGCTTGTTTCACCTAGCCGTGTGGGGCTCCGAGGCGGTGATCCAACCGTAACGAGGGAGCCCAGCACTCCAGTAGTTTAGTGGGGGCGTCACAATATATATATATATATATATATATATATATATATATATATATATATATATATATATATATATATATATATATATATATATATATATATATATATATATATATATATATATATATATATATATATGTATATATATATATATTCGTTCATGAGTTTATGAAATTGCATTTATGAATTGCCTCGCGGGCCTGATCAAATGGTCTTGCGGGCCTTACACGGCCCTGTGGCCGGACGCTCCCCACCCCTGTCGTAAAGTTTGACACGAATGATATGTACACACACACACACACACACACACACACACACACAAACACACACAAACACACACACACACACACACACACACACAAACACACACAAACACACACACACACACACACACACACACACAAACTCAACCTCAAGAACACAAATGCTATTAAGACAAAAACGTTTACCTTCGCTGCATACCCTACATGTTATAATTTATTTAGAGGAGTCGACTATAGCACCAGTCGAACAGGGCAGTACTCCAGAGGTGGATGGTAAGCTGATGATAGGGAGAGCCGGAGCTCCCGCTTTACCGGCCCTCAGGACTTGATCCCGACCATCTGCCTTTGCTGAACAATTTCAGTGCTTTCATGTACACAGAGAGCAGGCCAGCATACTCTCTTAATATCTCTACCTTAACTGTTTACACCACACTACATGCACGTAAAATATCACACCTTCTATTCGCACTCCCATTAGCAATGAACGCTGCATTATTACAAGAAAATGAGGCGGTATCTCGGATTGCCACCACATGCAGAGTAGGGCAGCGACTGTTCATTCTTTCCTACAGTCCATATCGTCTCTGGCCCTGTTCCTCACAGAACCACAAATCTCTCCCTCTACCGAAATATCCTCATTTTGTTTTCCTGGTTACCACCTCCTCACAAACTTCTGTAACAAGGGGGGCAACTGTTGCTATATCAAATTTCAATACGCAGTTGACACTGTTTTAAAATTCACTGCAGCTAATTTTGATTAATCACTGTATAAACTAAGTTATCTAAAAAATTTACAAGTCCATGGTCAGACCAATTTTAATTTACGGTCATGAGTATGGTACAGTACAATTGCAACAGATCAGAAAGTATTAGGATTTGAGAATAAAATACTGAGAAGGATTCTTGGGGTAAAGTGGCAAGACAGAGTTACAAATGAAAGAGTAAGGGATATTACGAGAGTGGAACCAGTTAATGAATATGTGAGACTGTCTCGCTGGAAGTGGCTGGGGCACATATACAGAAGAGAAGGTTGTTTAATACAGGATGTGCCAGAGTGGATTGCTAGAGGAAGAAGAGGTAGAGGTAGGCCGAGGGAAACCTGGTTGAGGACAATGAAAAAAGAAGCAGGAGAGGAGTGTTGGTGGGACCTGAAGGAGATGGCAAGAGACAAATATTGGTGGAGAGAGTTCATTGAGGCCCTATGCATCCCGTGGGGTGCCACTGGAAATGATTGATTGATTGATCTAAATATTACCAGATATATCTGTGTAGTCTATTGCTCCCCCAATGCTTCTTCAGAACCCAGTGTATTTGACTCCATATCTACACAGTTGAGTAACCTTAACCTTGCCCTTAGCACCGAAATAACCATTTTGGGCGATTTTAACGTAAATAATGGTAAATGGTTATTGTCTTCTGCCAGGACTGACGATGCTGGTCTAGAGTGCGAGCTGTTTGCAGAATCGTTTAATCTCATGCAGTTGGTAAAGCAACCAACCAGAATACCAGATAATCCTGACCATAACGACCATCTCTTGGATCTATTCCTGACAAATAATCCAGATCAATACAGGATAGAAGTACTGTCACCACTTGGATCTTCTGACCACAATCTCATCAAAGCCTCATTAGTTAGCCCCCCCCCCCCTCCGAAACCTCCTCATTCCGAACCTGTCAGGGTGACCCAATGGCAGTTTGGTAGGGCAAACTGGGATGGATTTAGAAATTATCTTGCTGACATTCCATGGCAGTCTTTCTTTTCTAGTGATGTCAATTCTACCCAGTCCCACATTAATGACTTAATACTAGTTGGTATGGATTTATTCACACCAAGTCAACAGTTCACCAAAAGATCGAACTCCGCAAAACGGTTTGATAGCAACTGTGCCAGAGCAACAGCCCAAAAGTCATTAGCATATAACTCTTACTAAAAATCAAAAACATCTGAATCACTGTCATTTTAAAACTGCTAGAAACTATGTAAAAGCTGTATTAATTAATCTCGCTAAATCAAACTTTTTTCAAAACCAAGCATCAAAACTACTTAACAACTCTAATGACGATAGAATATTCTGGTCAGCTCTCTGTTTTTTCAATAAAATTTAAACAAGTCATCATCCATTTCCCTACTAAAATCATCAGATGGCAACATTACAAATGACCTGTGTGGGGAAGGAAATATCTTTGCCAGTACATTTGCCAGAAATTCTACCATAGAAGAAGTCAGCCAGAACGTCCCAGTACTGGAACTTGACTCTCCCGAAATTGTTCCACTTATAATACAGACAAGATATGTATAATCCATCCTTGACAATATACCAACCAACAAAGCTCCAGGCCCAGATGGAATTCCTCCAATTGTTTTGAAAGAGTGTTCCCCAGAACTTGCCTCTGTTCCAGCTAAATTATTCAGACTATGCATACGTAATTCTTCACTCCCTAATTCATGGAAAGAAGCTAATAGCCATCCATTTCCAAAGAAAGGAAGTTCTTCTGACCCCTCTGATCACAGACTATACTCGGTTTCACGGAGTCTGACGCACTGATTTTGCCAGCCGAGGACAGGTGGATTTGGTAACACTGCGCGTTGCACTCGGGCGGTGATTGGTAGATTTTAGTTGTGTTTGAACCTGCACCATATTGACTTTGTATTCCAACCACGACCCTCATTGATTTGTTAGATACCGGAATATATAAATGCAAATTAAAGCAATGATATCTTTAATGATAAATATGTGCCTTTTAAATTACTAGAGATAAACCTGAACGACAATGATAACAACACTAAGTAAAGTCGCGACTGGACGCATACGGACAACAGTCAGCGACATTTAAATTCATTTCATTATGTTTGATTTCGTTCACACTGCACCCGGTTTTATTACAGCAGCATAGTTCAACTATTATTTTCTCATGGGGTTCGCTTTTATCTTCCTTTCCTTTCTTCCACCATTAACAAAAATTCGGTTCATTCTACAGTGATTTAATCCATTACTTTCCCGGCTCTCTGTCGAGGGGACAGAGATACATGCTTGAGGAGAGGGTGCATGGTTGCCAGGGATATGGTGTCCGTCTGTCTGTCTGTATGTCTGTCTCTTATGATACGAAAATGTTAGGGAAAATCAAACACCAAACTTGTTCATGTAAGAAAAAAGTTTACTGAATCTGACTGGGAATACAAACAAATGCAGATTATTAAAGCTACTGTTACCTATGAAGGTAATAAAAATGTGTATGTACACTATATATATATTGAGAATAGCATCTATTGACCCCAGTGAGGTGTGTGTGTGTGTGTGTGTGTGTGTGTGTGTGTGTGTGTGTGTGTGTGCTCACACAAATCATAATTATTAGAAGCTAACCGTATCTAGGGTAAGGTTGTATATTAGCAGATGAGGTAATGAAGGGCATGGTGTAGACTGTAGACTATGACACTTTGTAGTAGTGGTGTGAAAAACATTCAAGCCTTCACAGGACCTCGGAACCACCTTGCTATGAACGTCTGAATTCCCGCCACAGTTGCTGTTCGTATGCATCCAGTCGCGACTTTACTTAGTTTTATCATTATCGTTCAGGTTTATCTCTAGTAATTTAAAAGACACTTTTTTATCATTAAATATTTCATTGTTTTAACTTGTATCTGTATTTTCCGGTATCTAACAAATCAATGAGGGTCGTGGTTGGAATACAAAGTCAATTTGGTGCACGTTCAAACACAACGGAAATCGACCAATCACCGCCCGAGTGCAGCGCGCAGTGTTACCAAATCCACCTGTCCTCGGCTGGCAAAATCAGTGCGTCAAACTCGGTGGAACCGCGTATAATAGTTGTCACATCTTCTCTTGGTAAAGTAGTTGAAATTTTAATTAATAGGGACATAGTCAAACACCTTGAATCCAACAACTTAATTAGTGAAAGACAATATGGTTTTCGCCATGAAAGTCCACCACTGACATACCCAATCTCCTGACTCATACCATCCATCAATCAATCGACCTAAGTGGAGAAATTCATGCAGTCTCTCTTGATATTTCTAAAGCTTTCGACAGGGTGTGGCACATTCCCTGCTATCCAAACTCCCTTGCAATGGACTAACGTCTTTTGTTCCTCTGCCTTCCTAAAATCTCAGTGACAGAAAAATAAGAGTGAGAGTAGATAATGTATATTCCAATTTCCATTCAATCAACGCTGGCGCGCCACGGGGATCAGTTCTGGCGCCAACCTTGTTCCTGGTTCATATTAATCTCTCATCAGTCTCCGACAGTCCCATCTATTCATATGCAGATGACTCAACACTTCACAGTTCATTCACTCTCAAACACCCATTTACAAACTCTAATATCTCTAACTCTCGACTCAGTACAGCCATCTTCATAAATCACGACTTATCTATGAACAATGAATGGGGACAAAACAACCTTGTCTCATCTAATGCTTGTAAAACCAAGTATATACAATTTACTAATAGACAGGTAATTCCAGATTCGTGTAATACCTTCAATGCTACTATTCTTCACATCTCCAAAAGTATTGAAATTCTCGGTGTCTCACTCAACACTGCCCTCAACTTTTTTTTTTTTTTTTTTTTTTTTATGCCAGGAAGAAGGAATCAAAGGCCATGAGCCCGCAGTAACAGTTCCCTCCAAGAGAAAAACAAAATACAATAGAGAGCCAAATTCAAGATCCGATCATTTTGAGATGCCTGGACACACTGCGTTTGAAAGACTGGAGATCATAGGCAGCAGGAAATACAGATAGAGGGAGACAGTTCCAGAGCTGACCTGTTGCATAAATGAAAGACTGGGAGTAACGGTTAACTCTTGCATTAGAGAGTTGGACAGAAAAGGGATGAGAGTTTGCTGCCAGACGGGTGCTACGCGCACGTCGTAGAGGTGGAGGAATGCAAGCAGACAGTTCAGAGGAGCAGTGACCATTAAAGTAGCGATAGAAAAGAGATAAAGATGCAACAGTGCGGCGAAGAGACAGAGGTTGAAGGGAGTCAGTAAGAGGAGGAGAGTTAATGAGACGAAAAGCCTTTGACTCCACCCTATTGAGAAGAGCTGTGTGTGGGGAGCCTCCCCACACATGAGAGTTGTACTCCACACAGGGGCGGATAAAACCCCTGTATAGAGACAACAATTGTGCAGGGGTAAAGAAAGAACGGAGTCGGCTTAGCACACCCAATCTTTTGGAAGCAGATTTTACAAGAGATGTAATATGATCTTTCCAAGATAAGTCCCGAGTAAATGAAACCCCAAGCATGTTCAAGGATGATGCAGGATTAAGCTGAATATTATTAAACATTAATGGGTATACCTGTGGAAGATTTTTTCGGGTTGATAGGTGTAAGAACTGAGTCTTAGATGCATTAAAGACAACCATATTATTTTTCCCCCAGTCAGAGATACGAGCCAAGTCAGACATTAGGTGTGCCATAGCCTCATCCCTTGTTTCTTGAAGTAACTGTTGAGATGGGCGTTGCGGAAACCGAATGGAAAGGTGAAGGGTGGAGTCATCAGCGTATGAGTGGATAGGGTTAGATGTACAGCTTAGAAGATCATTGATGAATAAAAGGAAGAGAGTTGGTGACAGGACAGAGCCCTGAGGAACACCACTGTTGATAGATCTAGGAGAAGAACGATGGCCGTCTACAACAGTGGCTATAGAACGACCAGAAAGGAAGCTAGCGATGAAGGCACAGATAGAAGGATAGAAACCGTAGGAGGGCAGTTTGGAAATTAAAGATTTATGCCAGACTCGATCGAAAGCCTTTGAGATGTCAAGTGCAATGGCAAAGCTTTCGCCGAAGTCCCGAAAGGAGGATGACCAGGAGTCTGAAAGGTAGGTGAGAAGATCGCCAGTGGAGCGTCCCTGACGGAACCCATACTGACGATCGGAAAGAAGGTTGTGATAGGAAAGATGCCTTAAAATTTTTCTATTAAGAATTGACTCGAAAACTTTTGAAATACAGGACGTTAAAGCAATTGGACGATAGTTGGAGGGTTGGGAGTGGTCACCCTTCTTTGGGACTGGCTGAATGAGAGCAAACTTCCAGCAAGAAGGAAAGGTACAAGTTGACAGACAAAGGCGAAAGAGTTTGCCTAGGCAGGGTGTAAGCACAGAAGCACAGTTCTTGAGAACAACAGGAGGGACCCGATCAGGCCCATATGCCTTGTTAGTACTGAGGCCAGTGATGGCAGAAAATACATCAACTGAAGAAATTTTAATGTCAGCCATGAGGAAGTCAGAGGGGAGAAGTGATGGAGGAACAGCACCGGAATCGTCTAAGGTGGAATTGGAGGAGAAAGTCTGTGCGAAGAGATCTGCTTTATCAGTAGAAGAAATAGCTGAATCTCTCATGGTAGATCACTTGCTAAAACCGCCTCAAAAAACTTGGATGATTGTATAGAGTCCGTAACTTCCTCACTGACGAGCAGTTAGCTATAATTTGTAAGAGTCATGTGCGGTCCCAGCTTGAATATTGTTCACCCTTGTGGAATGGATGTGGAGAGGTTGCATTAAAACAACTAGACAAAACTCAGAACAAAGCTGTTGGACTTATTAATAACCTTGCTATTATAAATAAACTACCTCATCTACAAGTAAGAAGGAACGTAGCGTCCCTTGTCTTATTTTACAGACATTTTTATGGAAAATAATCAGACGAAGTTGCGTTCGTTGTGCCACCTCTCCATGCCTTCCCTCGTGCTACACGGGCATCTGGAAGCGCTCCTGACTGGAATGTCACTCAGCCATATTGCAGAACTTCTATCACAATTCTTTTATTCCCCGAACTGCGTCTCTCTGGAAATCACTTCCTCCGGAGTTGTTTCCCCCCAAACTTCAACCTACAGCTGTTGAAGTCCAACTGTTAGAGATATTTTATGTATATAGGACGCCAGTAGTCTGATGTATGGATTATTATTTTTTTATTCATTTATTTTTTCCTCCATCTTCTGTTATTTAATATATATATATATATATATATATATATATATATATATATATATATATATATATATATATATATAAAATCCTTACCTCTCAGAATACAGTTCGACGGAGATGTATACATATAATTCAGATAAATAAATCATATAAAGAGACGGAGCATGATAAACTAAGGATGAAATACAACAAAAAAATAAATTTTATTTTTAAAGAAAATGAGAGAGAGAGAGAGAGAGAGAGAGAGAGAGAGAGAGAGAGAGGACTGGGATCATGGAAGTCCCATGCAATGTATGTTAATCAACATGGTAATCATTTATATAAAGGAAACTTTCAGAAAATAAAATATTCAACACGCCAAAAGTACTTGCTAGTGACTGAGCTTTTCAAAATATAATGATTAGCAAATGCCTGTATAATAGCAATAATTTGTAATAAAGGAAATAGCAGGCATCAACTATTAGTACATGTGTTTATAAAGGCAGTAGTCACTCATTGAAAAAAACAAACGGAATTTCGTTTTGAATATATCTCTTGGAGATAATTTTCATGACATGGTTTAAGGCTACGTTCATTTATGACCCTACTGCAAACTCTGCGGTAGTTGAGAATATATAGATATATATATATATATATATATATATATATATATATATATATAAAAGACTCGCGAGGACAAGGGCGAAAAAAGAATCGCAATACTGGAGAGAGAATGGGAGAGTGAGGTAGAGTAAGGGCTGAGTGAAAAAAAAAAAAAAATGGTGTATGTCGATAGTGTTGGTGTGAAAATGAAGCATGAAGGGGAAGAGGTGTTGAAAATGAACAAATCAAAATGAAGGAAAGAATAAGATTTTACAAAGGAAATGATAATTAGGGAGGAAATTGAAAGTCACAATGAGAGAGAGAGAGAGAGAGAGAGAGAGAGACCAAACTCAGCGTGAAAAAGGCAGAAGGAAAAAAAAGTCAGAAAAAAGAAAGGAAGTTGAAAGTGAAATAAAGAAGAAAGGTATATATAAGTGAGAAAAGAGACCGAGGAAAATTAAAACGAGAAAAAAGAGAAAGGAAGATAAAGGTAAAAAGAAAGATAAAAGGGAGAAAAAAGAAAGGGAGACAAAATTGAGGAAAGAAATTAAGGAAGATAAGAATGAGAAGAGAGAACGGTAGGATAAAACTAAGAAGAAAAAGGAAGATATAAGTGAGAGAAAAGAAAGGAAGATGAAAGTGAGAAAGAAAACGAAAGGGAAACAAAAGTGAGAAAAAGATCAAGAAAAAATTTGAGAAAAAAGAGAAAGGAATATAAATTTCAGGGAGAGGGGAAAGGAAGATAAAAATGAGGAAAAAGAAAGGTGGCTAAAGGGAAGAAAAACGTGAAGAGAAAAAAGAAAAGAAAAAGGAGAAACATGAGTAAAGGGATTGTGAAAGCAAGAGACGCAGCTGCTTAGATGAGAAAGAATATGGTGGTTATTGTGAGACGTATTTGGTAGAGCGGTATGTGGAGTAAGCGATCCCGTAACAACTCTTCCTTAGCGATTAATCCTGCATACTACAACCGAGCATCCTCTTGATAGTTATTTATGGACAATTTCGAAAAAAAAAACGATAGAAAGGTAACAACAGAATATTTAAAGTGCAGTAGTGCGAACTAAGGATTTAGTGCTACGAAGCCTCTGTGTCACAGGACATATTTTGAATTGACAACGAGCAATAAATTATAGGGCGTCGATTAATTTCCCTGAGCAACTACAAGCAGGTGTTCTGTCAAGCTAATAATGTGACGCGGAGTAATTAACTGTGTTAGTTGTAGAGTAGTGAAAGGGGTAAATAGATAGGTATTAATGTGTTTGCCCCTAAATGTGTGTGTGTGTGTGTGTGTGTGTGTGTGAACATTTAAAGTAACCTTACACAGTCCCTGTCCGTGCAGCAAACGTTTAAGAGATTGTAATATTCATAATAATTATTAATTTCTGATACCCTTAATTTCTAAATTTCTTACGGGGCTGGAAGGAGAGAGGTATAAATACGTAGTGTATTAAACAATTCCATATTTTTAACACCAAATAACACTCATTAATCTCTCTCTCTCTCTCTCTCTCTCTCTCTCTCTCTCTCTCTCTCTCTTGTCTATCCATAGTTTAAAATTCTCACACTGTTTAGCACCATGTTTCCTCTTACACACTTCAGCCTCACTCGCGGTCATGTCCAGCTTATAAGATTTATTTAAGAGGATGAGATATACAACCTCTATCAACCCTATTACGAGACGTCAGATCTAAATTCCACAAAATCTCATAGACATCAGTAAAAATATTATTTAAATAAAATCACCAATTTCTAGAGGAAATTTAAAGAGACGACCCTTCACGTGGATGATTACGTCAAATATAAAGTTGGCTGATTACAAGTTGCGGATGAAGTTACTGACGTGTGGGTAAGAAAACAGACTAAGATGTATGGTGTGATAGGGGAATAATACCACGCATAATTAATGAGCCAAACAGTTAACTAAAGTTAATTAGGGTAAGTTGCTAATTAGCTAGGTATATATGTAAAATTTTGTGGTAGGTGGGGGCGCTCATCATCCACTCACTCGATGTAGTGCTACTCTCGGGTGTCTGTCCTTTCCTCTCCTCCATCCTTCTTTCCTTCCATCCTCTTCTGTATTTCTTTCCTTCATTCTTTCCTTGTCCTTCTGCCTACGGATGACCTTACACTCCCTCTTCTTTCTTTCCTTCTATCTTTCCTCTTCCTTCTGCCTGTAGGTGACTCTACACTGAGTGGCAAACCAAATGGTTTCCTGTACACCAGGAAACCATTTATTACGCTGGGTGGTAACCACATAACCAAATTTTGGCGCCTGGTGATTTAGAGGGTAATTACAGCGCTCCAATCGGATTGAGCAGGTGAAGGTTTATATTATATCCAAGGGATGGTTGGGGTTTATTGTTCACGTAATGCCTCTGAGGGATGAGTGCGGCTGGGCACTCTCATCTTAAATGTCAGGACCAACGCCTAGCCCCGGGCTCCTACGCTCCTCATGGGGCAACGTAGGATTGACTGATGGTTGGATGGATGGATATATATAAAATTAAATTGTTCTTTAGCGAGTTATAAATCACTATAAAGTAAACTAGGCTCGTGTTCTCGTCCAATAAGAAATGTACACCTCTCTCTTAGCGATTTTTTCTTTGGTCATAGGAGATTGATATCCTTTTGTAGGTTATGTATGAAAAGAATGGCGATGTTGGATGGATTTAAATAATATGGAAGAGACAGTTCTGTTTAATAAACAAAATAAATCGCTAAGAAGCGTTAGGGTGTTTTTTCAAGCAACGAGAACAAGAGCCTAAGTGTGTTCGTCCGAGTCACACACACACACACACACACACATTTATATGAGAGAGAGAGAGAGAGAGAGAGAGAGAGAGAGAGAGAGAGAGAGGTACGAGAATAAATGGTAATGAATGGACTGGCATGACAAAGTTGTAGTGAAGGTGATGGATGTTGACTACCTGAATGATGAGTTTGTGGTCAGTAATGATGATTGTGGGGATACTTTCCTGGCGGTTTCTAGAGAATGGAAAACGAGACTGACTAGGAGAGTAAATGAGGTGGAAGGATAGGATGAGGAGATATCTGAAAGATGGTTTGATTTGGTGGAGGGGAAGCTTGATGGCGGACAGCAACGTGAAAGAGACGATTTTCTCCCGGCCATCACATCTGGGTTTAAGGAGTCTCGGTATGTATGGGTTTTTGTGGTGGACGGCAGTAGGATTCGTGTGTGTGTGTGTGTGTGTGTGTGTGTGTGTCATTAATATAAAATTAGAGTAAAAAGCACGGGCAGTATTAACTCAGTATCTCTTCATGTCGAAATAGTTGAACGGTTTGGAGATGAAAAGTAATTGCCAAATAAGGTTACTGTGAATATATAAGTAAAAAATCAGTTACACTTACTGTATACTTTACCAAAATAGACCATGAACTTTTTAAACATACCTATTTATCGTTATTTTTAATGCATCCTGTTCTAGCATCATCATCATCGTCGTCGTCATCATAATCGAAAATAATCATTCGAGAGAGAGAGAGAGAGAGAGAGAGAGAGAGAGAGAGAGAGAGAGATGATTTCTCCCTGTCAGCGGAAATGACTAAAGCGGCTATAAATATTACAACAAATGCTGCAGCTTCGACTATCGACCACAACTACCACAAATTTTCAGCAACACCACAATCTTGAGCCACCACAACGACTGCCACTGTAGCTGCCATCACTACAGCTTTCATTACAACTACCTCAGCTGCCATAATCTACCATCACTACCACCCTCATCACAGTCTACATTATAACCATCACCATCATTTTCACCACAACCACTAGTGTGTCAATCGCTGTATCACCTGACTTACCACAGCTACAACAACTACTATTATCATTGCCATCCAACCACATCTGCCACCACCACAACCACAACCAAATAATGCCTTCCACAAATACCACCATTAAAGTTACCATAACTACCATAACAAGAATATTTTTTTTACAACTACCAAACATTTTTTTTCCCACAACTACCATCGTCATTATTTCTACTGTAGGCACCACTGTATGATCTGTCATCCACCACAACTACCACTCCACAACAATTATCGGTCCTACTAAAACTCCCAAAGTTTTTGCAAGTACCAATATCACAACTGCCACAACTACCGCAATTACCACCATTATTACGTCTGCCACAACTACAATCATCCATGCAAACCGATTTATGTAAAGAAAAAAAAAGTAGAGCAAAAACACCCTCCATATCCATTCCGACAGTAACCTTACCCAGCCATCAGTCTCTCTCTCTCTCTCTCTCTCTCTCTCTCTCTCTCTCTCTCTCATTCCACCACCACCACATCTACCACTACAACTAAAATGACCAACACCACCATCACAATCGCCTCATCCACCACCACAACTACCACTTCCTCTATGACCATTAAGTTTTATTTCTCGATAATGACTCCAGGAAAGATCGCATACAAAACACAGGAGAAAACGAAAGAAAGAAAAGGAAGCAGAACTACAACAAAGTATAACGAAAATAAAATTGACGGCCAAAAAACAAAATGAAAATATGCAAAACACGAAAATAAGAAATAGTACACAAACATGGAAACAAACATCTCACACCTAATCCCCCTCTCTCTTCACACCATCTGTCTCACACAAACACTTCATTTGACATAATATTACGTCGCTCACATTCGCACCCACACGAACATTCCATTTCTTTCTCTCTCTCTCTCTCTCTCTCTCTCTCTCTCTCTCTCTATCATACACTCCATCACATATTACTGTACTTCATACATTCGCAGCTATAGAAAAACCCTGCACCCCCTCTCTATTACACACACACACACACACACACACACACACACACACACTTCATCTCTCATATTACGCAGCACATATTCGCACCCACACAAGCTCTCGACCTCTCTCTCTGAGACACACACACACACACACACACACACACACACACACACACATTTCGTTTATCATATTACGTCGCACACATTCGCACTGACATCAGCCCTCCTCTGTCTCTCTCTCTCTCTCTCTCAAGCAAGCAAAAAATTACTAAAATTCAAATGTCTTTGCACTCGGAAGGAAAAAACAAAACAAAACAACGATTACAATGGTTTGGCTGTGGTTTTTGTTGTTTTTGTTATTTTATCTAATTGAGGTTTACTGCTTATGTGGTTAAGAGAGAAAGAGAGAGAGATTAACTGTATCGACGTTGCTAGAAGTGAGTTAAGGAATAAATAGGATGAACTAAGTTGTAAGAACTCTTATTATTATTATTATTATTATCGTAATCAATTATTACTATTTATTACCGACGTCATTATCAACATAATTATTAAACTCACGGCTTCTGTGACTCAGCAGCCCAGTTTATTTTTGTGACTTTATGTGGAACAGAAGGTATTCGACACACACCACAAAGCCAGCCAGGAGACAGGGCGTGTGCAGTGTTGCCAACTGTAGGGACATGTCCCTAAACGCAGGGACTTTTGACTGATTTTAAAGGCGTAGGGACGTAGGGACGAAATTCCTAAAAACATAGGGATTTTGGCCATTCATTTATATTTAGTATATTATTCTGAAATAAAAGAAATGAAATTTTGTGTAGTTCATACAATTAGAAAGTCAGTTTTGCTCTTCAGGATGGTGAAAGTAATAATCATTTCAGGAGAAGGTGCCTCTCCTTTAATCAAACTGCATTTGCTGAGCTAAAAAAAAAAAAAAAAAAAAAAGTTGCCTCTCTTTGATCCTCTGTTTAAGGAAATGAAATTCATATCTCCTAAGATTGCATTGGAATTTGATGCTAGAAAAAAATCTACCTAAACTAGACAATTTAATGATGAAATATGGACATATGTGAGAATCTCAGAGTGATATTCAGCAAGAGTGGGATCTTCCAGCATATTTCAGTGCTGATAAACGTAGCCTACTTCTTAAGGAAAGCTGTGAAGAATTTTGGGTGGATATTTCCAAGTTACAGATTTTTTCAGACCAGTATGTTTTTGGGAACCATGCTTCTCTAGCTAACCTTATCCTAATTTTGCCACATTCCAATGCAGAAACCGAGAGGATGTTCTCTCTCATGGCGGATGCAAAGACAAAAAAGAGGAATAGGATGGGACCTGAGTTATTGGACTCCTTACTCTTTATCAGTTGTATTATGAAAACAAAGGATAAAACTGTCTTGATTTTGCAAAGCAGATTGAAGAGAGGCATTTGGCACTTCATGACTAACATATGTATGACCAAAACAGGTAAAGCTTTGTTTTCTGTCCATTCAGGCCTTTAGTTATACTTTTGTGTTCATTGTTATAATCAAGGTGATCTGTTTGTGAATGATGAAAGTTTTATTTGTTTCAAAGAATATGAGAAAAAAAAATTAAAGCAAGTAACTTACTTTCCATTAGTAAACATGAAGTTAAAGGATAAAACTGTCTTGATTTAGCAAAGGGGATTGAAAAAAAGAGACATTTGGCACTTCATAACCAACAGATGTATGACCAAAAAGAGTAAAGCTTTGTTTTCTGTCCATTCAGGCCTTTAGTTATACTTTTGTGTTCATTATTATAATGAAGGTGATCAGTTAATGAATAATGGAAGTTTATAATTTGTTTCAAAGGAGATGAGAATAAATATTAATCCATGGAGCCTACATTATTATTTACTTCTTAATTAAAACCTGCATTTCTTAAAAAATAAGTTTATTTAATGTAGGGACAGGCATAGGGACTTTGCCATTGAATGCAGGGACATGTGGGGACTTTTTATGACATCTTTAGGGATATTTGGACCAAAAATCAATTTTTGGGTTGGCAAACACTGGGCGTGTGTGCTGGGCAATCCCCAGGCCCTGTCTTCCCCCTTACTATTTTTTAATCAGCCCATATAGGGATAATGTACGGCCCGGCCTGCACTATAGGTGCAAGATATCTTTAAACAACAACAGCAACAACAGAAGGTATTTTCCTTACGATGAGATGATTAATGGTGACAACGACTACGTGTGTGTGTGTGTGTGTGTGTGTGTGTGTGTGTGTGTTGCTCAAAAGAATGGAATCGTCTGGCGTTAGTTAGCATGGTAGCCTTCTCCTGATCATGGAACGGTTAACTCATAGTACTGTCTCAAACACCTCGCGTTAACTACAACGTGATAATAGAAATAGCCCAATAGCAGAATAGACCACCACTTACCCATTTAGTATAGCAAGATGCGTACGCCGTTACTTGTTACCAGAACCACAAACCCACAAAATTTTATATTATATATATTAACAGTACAGAACTTGGGTGGCAATATTTTATATATAATACAACTGAGGAGTCAACGGGAGCAATATCGAGGTAAGGAGTAACTATCCTGTTTTTATTCTTACTCGGTCTAAAACACATTTTTCTTATCATTTCTCTTGCTCGAATTCTGTGTTGTGGCAATAAATTAACACTAAAATATGATGCTAGTCACGAAGGAGAGATATGGAAAGGACACTTAGCCATAGTACTGCCTTTTTCTATTACTGATCTACGTAAAATAAGCTACAAATGACGAAAATCTGGACCAAGTTATGTTAAAGGATTATAGGATAGAACTCACGGTTTTATGATATTTAGGCACTCTCCTTATCAGGCAGGAATAAGTCTCCTTGGTTACTCAAGCCTGTCTCCTTTCGTCTCACAAAACTGAATTACTCCCACAGCCTGAACAGCCTAGTAAGTCGTGGTTGCATGACATTCGATGACCCTTAGTTATGAGGTAGGAATGAATCTCCTTGGTTACTGTTTTCTGCTCTTTCAACTCATGTGCGTGTTTTATATTTAACTTAGGCTACAAGCAGATAATATTATTCTATCTACGGGAGTCATCTATAGCGCATTTACTCAAACCTAACAAAGATCCCTAACTTCTTACAGCTCAGTTGAGGGCCAGGTGTACTGTAGTTAGACTGGAGGATTGATTTGACTAATTACCAAGAAGACTCATTTGTACCTCATACCTAATGGTCACTGAATTTCATGCAACCACGACTTAGTATTCACGTCGTGGTAGTTGTCCAATTCTGTCAGATGAATTCAATTTGACTTCTTAAAACATCATCTCGTCAATCCAAAGGAACAATATTTACTTCGCTTTTGATGTCACCAAACGGGTGCTGAGGGGGGAAGCCTTCACTAGGTGGCACCGACATAACTGGGAGGTGGAACTGCCTTATTCCCCGAAAGGAGGGTGGTAAGCTACAAAAGAGTAATTTCGGCATGCAGTTCGCCAGGTTTGCATTCAAATGAGACTGGGATGCAGCTGCTACTGCTAGTACTACCACTACTACTAGTACTACTACTACTGATGATGATGATGATAATGATGATACACCAAAATGTTTAGTACTAGTGTTTCTTGTAACGGTATTAGTAGTGGTAGTAGCAGTAGTAGTAGTGGTAGAATTAATAGTTGCAACCCCACGCTCATATCAGCGTGAACCTGGTGGACTGCAGGATGAAGTTCTCTCCCTCCTGCAGCCCACCATCCTCCCTTCGGGGAGACAGGGAGGAAGTTGAGGGAATTGGTATAAGTGGGCAGCTTCACCACCCAGTTTTGTTGGTGCCACCACATGAAGGCGTCCCCACAGACCACTCCAAGGATATGTAAGGATTAAACTGAAGAGAAAATTTTGAGTTTACGAGGCACTAGTTTGAGCGAGAGAGAGTGAATATTCTGAGTGAGAAAGTGAAAGGATGAAGGAGTGAGCAATACTGAGAAAACAAGTGGCGAGAGAAAAGGAATAGGTGTCAGCCAATGAGTGAGTGAAAGAGAGAGATAACCAGTGCATCACGCATGGCGAGTATGTGAGTGAATGAGCAAGTAACTGAGAGAATGAATTTCTTCACTTGAGAGTACCCACCTTCCACTCTCTCTCTCTCTCTCTCTCTCTCACACACACACACACACACACACACACACATTTCGTTAATTATATTACGTCTCTCTCTCTCTCTCTCAATTAAACCAAAGTTTACAAAAAATCAAATTTTCCTGCGTCCAGAATGAAAAAAAAAATTAAAATGGATTGACTATTATTTTATTTTGGTATTTTTTTCTAACTGAGGTTTACTGATTATGTGGTTAGAGAGAGAGAGAGAGAGAGAGAGAGAGAGATTAACTATTTAGTCATTGTCAGGAGGGAGTTATTAAATCGGATGAACTACTTCGTAAGGAACTCATTATTATTATTATTATATTATTATTATTGTGGTTATCGTAATCAAGCAATATTTTCACCATCCTCATTATCATCATTATTATTATTAAACTCACAGGCTTCTGTGACTCAGTAGCCCAGTTGATTTATGTGACGTTAGGAGGAACAGAACATAAGTTTTTTTTCGCTAAGTGGAGATGATTAATGGTGACAACGACGACGTGTGTGTGTGTGTGTGTGTGTGTTGCTCAACATTATGGAATCGTCTGGCGTTAGTTAGGATGGTAGACTTCTCCTGATCATAAAACGGTTGTTATAACTCATAATACTATCTCAAACACCTAGCGTTAACCACAACGTAATAAAGGAAATGCCCCAGTACTATAAGAGTGCATCGTTGCTTCCCCATTCATTATTATCAAGCATTTACGATCACATTAGTAAATAACAAGAGAAAACTAAAAATACTCTATACTAACAATAAAATTCCTAATAACAATATTTTATATACAATTCAACTGAGGAGTCAACGGGAATATATTGAGGTCATGCGCTATACTGTTTTTATTCTTACGTGGCCATAGGTCATTTTTTTTTTATCATCTGCTCCAATTAAAATTAAATATGATGCTAGTCACCAAGGAGTGATATGGAAAGGACGCAGAGCCGTAGTACTGCCCTTTTCTACTACTCAGCTACGTAAAATAAGCTACAAAATGAAAATCTAGGCTAAATTATGTTAAAAGATTATAGAATGGAACTCACGGTTTTATTATATTAAGGCGCTCTACTTATAAGGCAGGAATAAGTCTCCTTGGTTACTAAAGCCTGTCTCTTTTCATCTAACAAAACTGAATTACTCCCACAACCTGAACAGCCTAGTAAGTCGTGGTTGCATGACATTCGATGACCCTTAGTTATGAGGTAGGATTGAATCTCCTTGGTTACTGTTTTCTGCTCTTTCAGCTCATGTACGTCGTTTATATTTAACTTAGGCTACAACCAGATGATTTTATTCTATCTACAGGAGTCATCTATAGCGCGTTTACTCAAACCTAACAAAGATCCCTAATTTCTTACAGCTCAGTTGGTGGCCAGGTGTAGTTAGATTCGAGGACTGATTTGACTAATTACCAAGGAGACTCATTTCCGCCTCATAACTAATGGTCATTGAATTTCATGCAATCACGACTTAGTATTCAAATTGTGGTAGTTGTCCAATTCTGTCAGATGAATTAAAATCGACTTTAAAAAAAAATCATCTCGTCAGTCCAAAGAAGCAATATTTACTTCGCTTTTGATGTCACCAAACGGGTGCTGAGGAGGGAAGCCTTCACTAGGTGGCACCGACATAACTGAGAGGTGGAACTGCCTGGTTATATGAACGTGTCTCAATTCCCGCCCTATTCCCCGAAAGGAGGGTGGTAAGCTACAGAAGAGTAAATTCGGCATGCAGTGCACCGGGTTTGCATTCAAATGAGGCTGGGATGCAGTTACTACTATGACTATTACTACTATTACTACTACTACCACTAATACGCCTACTGCAAATGATGGTGATTTCCTAAAATGGATAGTAATGGTATTTGTAGCAATAATACTACTATTACTATTACTATTATTATTATTACTACTACTACTACTACTAGTAGTAGTAGTAGTAGCAGCTGCAATTCCAGACTCATCTCAGCGTGAACCTGGTGGACTGCAGGATGAAGTTGCCACCTCCCTGCAGCCGACATCCTCCTTTCGGGCAGACAGGGAGTTGAGGGATACTGGTAAAATTGGGCAGCTCCTCTACCCAGTTTTATTGGTGCCACCACATGAAGGCGTCCCTCCAAACCACGCCAATGAAATGAAAGGATTAAACTGATGAAGCACTGAGTGAGAGAGTGAATAACTCATTGAGAAAGTGATAGAATGAATGAGTAAGCAATGCTGAGAAAACCAGTGAATGGGCGAGGGGACATGATTTAAGTGAGTCAGCCAATGAGTGAGTGAATGAGAGAGATAACGAGTGAATGAGGCATGGTGAGTATGAGAGTGAGTGAGCAAGTACTTGAATGTTTTTTTTTTTTTTTTTTCACTCGAGAGTATACTTTGTAACACACACACACACACACTCTCTCTCTCCCCCTCTCTCTCTCTCTCTCTCTCTCTCTCTCTCTCTCTCTCTCTCATACACACTTCATCTCATTACTTCAAACATTCGCACCTACACAAGAACTCCCCCCCTCTCTCTATCACACACACACACACACACACACACACACACACACACACACACACACACACATAATCTCATTTCGTCACATTTACACCCACACAAGTACTCTCACTCCAATTCCCCCTGCTCTCTCTCTCTCTCTCTCTCTCTCTCTCTCTCTCTCTCTCACGCGCAAATGCTCGCGCAGGTTCACATTTCATCTCATATTGCGTCGCACTAATTCGCACTGACATGAGCACTGTCTGTCTCTCTCTCTCTGTCTCTCTCTCTCTAATCCGTTGTTTTCCCTCTCTTTACAACCTTATCTCATCTTCTCTCTATTCTCTCCATCTCCTACCTCTCTCTCTCTCTAGTTTCCTACCATCCAGCCTTTCATTTTCCCTTCCACTTCTCTCTCACATCACTATTTCCTCTTACTTCCCTCCCCTCCTCTTCTCCCACATTCTCATTCGCTCATTCCGATTCTTCTTCTTGGTGTTCTCTATTATTTTTTTCTTCCACTGATTTTCTTTTCATTTTCTTCTTTCCCCTCTCCCTCACTTTGCTATCAGTTTGTCTGACTCTCTCTCTCTCTCTCTCTCTCTCTCTCTCTCTCTCTCTCTCTCTCTCTCTCTCTCTCTGAATCTACTATATATCTACATATCAGTCTATTTAGCTATTGATCTATCTATCTATACATAGACCCACATTACAATTTCATAACCATCTGGAACTTCAGAATTAAACTCAAATTCAAACTGTATTATACACCGAAAGAGAGAGAGAGAGAGAGAGAGAGAGAGAGAGAGAGAGAGAGAGAGAGCAAACTTTAGGTAGGAAGATAGAGGAGAAAATTCTTCATGGCTTCAGTAAGGTATGTGGTTGACAGGTGGGGAGGGGGGAGGGGAGACGGAGAAAAGAGAAAGAGAAAGAGGGGAGAAGAAAGGAGAGTGAAAAAATGGAACACAGGGAGAGTGGAGGAAGAATAGGGAAGGGAGGGAGACGGAGAGAAGGAGGAGGAAAGGGAAGAGAGAGAGAAGGGAGGGAGGAAAAAGAGGGAAAAGAAAGAAGCGTGGCGTGGGAGGGACAGAGAAGGGAGGAAGGAGGGCTAGAAGAGGGAAGAGAGAAAAAGAGGGGTGGAAGGCAAAGGATGATTGAAAGGGAAGGAAAATGAGGGAGGAGAGTGAAGAGAGAATGAGAGAGGAGGAAAGAGAGGGAAGAGATGGAAAGGGGGGGTGGGAAGGAGGGACGGAGAGAGAGAGAGAGAGAGAGAGAGAGAGAGAGAGAGAGAGAGAGAGAGAGAGAGTTGGAAGTAGAGAAGAGAAAGGAAAAATGAGAAAGAGACGGAAGGGGTGAAAGGGACACAATTGAGAGAGAGAGAGAGAGAGACCATGAAGGTTGAAGTGGTAAAAGGATGAAAGAAAGAAATGTTAAATGAATGGAAGGAAGAAGGAAGCAGGAAGAGGATGAAAATAGGAAGGAAGGGCGGAAGGAAGAAACAAAAGAAGGAATATGGATGCTGAAGAAGTATAGGAAGAAATGAAATGGAATGATGAAACAAGGAAGGATGCAAGAAGGGATGGAATGGAGTAGATGAAGGAATAAAGCGTAGAAGGAAGGAACGAAGGAATGAGAACGGGAACAATTTAATAAAAGATGGAATGAGACAAGGAGGAAGAAGAGGAAAGGAAAGATGGAAGGAATGAAGGAAGGAAGGAAGTGAGTGAGGGAGGAAGGGAGGATAGATGGAAAGAGGGAAGGATGGAAAGAAGGAAGACAGGAAGGAAGGCAGGTAGGAAGGATGGAAGAAAGGAACTAAGGAAGGGGAAAGCGATGGAAAGAATGAATGAAGAAGAGGGAGAGGAAAATAGAAAGGTTAGAGGGAAAGAAAGGAAAGAATGAAGGATAGGGAGAAGAGAGTAAAGAGATTGGAGGGAAGGAAGGAAGAAAAGAAGGACGAAAGATGGTTGTGTTACCTGCCAATGTGGGACGATTATTCTCAGTTAAGTGGATATAGAAGCCTGAGAGTCTTAGTAGTTCACCTTAAACCCTCCAGTGGTCGGACCAACTCTAGTTCTGTATTCCAGCTTACCCCAAACGATTATAGGAGAGAGTTATAGGACCCTGATAGCGTCTATTTCCCTCCTGCCTCTCCCCTGACCAGTGTCACCACACGAAGGCATCTCTCTCATTCTCTCATAATTTACGCCTCACACACTCCACTCACAGACAGGGACAATATTTCCTCCTCCTCGCAAAAAATAAAATGAAATATAAATAAAATGTAAAAGTTCTTTGGGAGCACTCGCATAGTGGCCTGATTTCTGGAGTCCAATTTGTTTAAAAAATAACGAAGAAAAACTGAAAAAAAAAAACTGCAATAATAACAACCAGAACATTTAAGGACACAGCAAAAACAGCCAAATAATACGAGCAAACACAACATCAACAAAAGCATGAAGAAGCCCACCACCACCACCACCAAAAACAACAACAACAAAAAACAACAGAAGAAGCAAGCAGCCACAACAACAAACAAAAAGCACAAACACACAAAATTAAAGAAACCACCACAACAAACACAAAGGAAACCAACCACACCAACACCACCACCACAAAAGGAAGAAAGAAAACGAAAGGAAATCTGATCCCTCATTCTGTCTGTTTGTCCGTCTGTCAGGCTTTGTATTACGGGAAAGGAGAATGATGGAGAATAAAGGACAGCTGGGGGTACCTTCACTGATTAAGGTGTAAGAGTGAAATATATAAAATGTTGCTAATGATTTCTTAGCATGAGCGTGAGAAGAGTGATGCTGCTGCTGATGGTAGTGATGATGATTGTGGTAATGATGATGATGATGGTGGTGATGATGATGATGATGATGATGGTGACGATGATGATGATGATGGTGGTAATGATGATGATGATGATGGTGGTGATGATGATGATGATGATGGTGGTGGTGATGATGATGGTTGAGGTGTTGGGGGCGGTAGAGATGGTAATGAATATATGCATGATGACGTTGATGATGACCTTATATTTCAGTGATCAATGAGAGAGAGAGAGAGAGAGAGAGAGAGAGAGAGAGAGATTGGGGGATGTGGGATGGGCAGTTTCTGGCATCTGCTGGTGTCGCATCTCTCTCTCTCTCTCTCTCTCTCTCTCTCTCTCTCTCTCGTTTCCTTGTGTTTCCCACCATCCTGTTTCAGTCCGGCCTCAGCTTTTCATTTCTTTCCTTCTCTCTTTCTTTCTCATTCATTCATTCTTTCTCTTCCCATCTTTTACTTCCACTTTTCATATATAATTTCATAGCATCGTTTTCACCAATTTCTTTATTTTTGTTTATTTTATACGTCTTTAATTTTTTTTTCCAAAATCTCTACTTCCGCCTCTCTCTCTCTCTCTCTCTCTCTCTCTCTCTCTCTCTCTCTCTCTCTCTCTCTCTCTCTTTGCGTGTTTACTTTCCTCTTTCCTTCTTCTCCCCTCAGAAGCAAAGTATTGATCCCTGCTGTTGTCACAGAGAGAGAGAGAGAGAGAGAGAGAGAGAGAGAGACAGACAGACAGACAGACAGACAAAGACAGAGACAGAGATCCCTGCTGTTGTGTGTGTGAGAGAAAGAGAGACAGACAGACAAAGACAGAGATCCCTGCTGTTGTCAGAGAGAGAGAGAGAGAGAGAGAGAGAGAGAGAGAGAGAGAGAGAGTGGGTATGGAGGGAAAGAAAATGTGAACTTATAAAGTACTGGTAAGAAATATAAAGAAATATGAACAGGAAGGAAGGAGGGAAAAGGGATAAGAAGGAAGGAAGAAGGGAAGGAAGGAAGGAAGGAGGGAAGGAACGACCGACTGACCGAACGAACGAACAAATGATGGACGAATAAGTGAATGCTTGACGAAAAGAAACAAGTATGGAAGGAAGGAAAGAAAGAAAAACAAGGAAGGAAGGATGAAGAAAAAGAACGTAGGATTGAATGAATGACTGAAGGAAGGAAGGATGGGAAGGAAGGAGGGAGGGAAAAAAGAGAGGAAGAAGGGAGGAACGGAAGGATGAAAGGCCAAATAGAAGGAGGGAAAAAGGCAGGAAGGAAAGAACCAACCAACAAACGAACTAATGAAAGAACGAATGAATGATGGAAGAATGAATGAATGTATGAAGAAAAGAAAGAAAGAAGAAAGGAAGGGAAGGACGGAAGGAAATATTAAAGGAAAGAAGGAATTAATTAATAAAGGAGGGAAGGAAGGAAGGATGGAAGTAAGGGTGGGAAGAGGTAAGGAAAGAAGGAAGGAGGGATGGACGGAAGGAGAGAGGAATGCAAGAAAAGAAGATATGATGGAAGGTAGGAAGGAGGGAATTAATGAATGAATGGAGGAAGGAAGGGAGAGACAAAAGAGGTGAGGTAGAGAGAGAGAGAGAGAGAGAGAGCAGGAAGCAAACAAATACTAGAAGAAAAACAATAAGAAATCGAGAAGGCACATAACTAGATGGGAAAAGGAAAAGACGAAGAGAAAGAAACATAGAAAAGGAAATAAAGGAAGATAAACGAGGGAAGAGTGACAATGGACAATGAAACACGGATAATAAGAGCGATAGAAGAAAAAGAGTAGGAAGAGAGAGGTGAGAGGAATATATATATATATATATATATATATATATATATATATATATATATATATATATATATATATATATATATACACACACACACACACACACACACACACACACACCATTTATTTTGTGTTAAGGGAAATGGGAACCATTTCCCTTAACACAAAATAAATGGTGTGTGTGTGTGTGTAATGTGTGTGTGTATACATACATACATACATACATACATACATATATATATATATATATATATATATATATATATATATATATATATATATATATATATATATATATATATATATATATATATATAGAATAACACAAGAAATGAGAGAGAGAGAGAGAGAGAGAGAGAGATGGTATATTATCTACGCAATTTTCTTAGAAGGATACTGTAGTTTATGCATACTCATTATAGTCCTCTCTCTCTCTCTCTCTCTTTCTCTCTCTCTCTCCTATACAAGAGGAAAAAGATATATCATGGCTTCCATTTTTTTTTTTTTTTTTTACAGAGAGGATGAGCTATTTTATGATGGAGATTTTCGAGAGAGGGAGGACGGGGGGGTGGAGAAGGAAGGAAGCGGGGAGGGAGGTAGAAAAGGAGAGTAGGAATGGAGCGAGGAATGGAAGCAGAGAGATAAGGATGGAGAGGAATGGAAGGAGGGATCGAGAAAGGGAAGTATTTTTTTTTTTAAATAGAACAGAGGAAGGAGAAACAAATGAATAAAAAATAATAATTCATACAACAGATTGCAGGTGTCCTCCATTTATAAAAAAAAAATCGGTAACAGCTGGACTTGAACAGCCGCAGGTTTAAGTTTGAGGGGAAACCACTCCGGGGAAAAGAATTCCAAAGAGATGCAATGCGGGGAATAGAAGAATTCTGATAGGTAGAAGTTCTGCAATATGGCAGTGTGACATTCCAGTCAGGAGCGCTACCATATACCCGCGTATCGTGGGGGAAGGCATGGAGAAGTGGCACAATGGATGCAACTTCCTCTGAGCATTTTCCATGAAAGCATCTGTGTCTGTAAAATAATGTAAGAGATGTAGTTCATTTGCAATAGTAGAGTTATTAATAATTCTAACAACTTTGTTCTGAATTTTGTCTAGGTGTGTTAGTGCAACCGCTTGACATCCATTCCACAAGGGTGAGCAATATTCCAGCTGATAGCGCACATGACTCATAAAATATAGCTAGCTGCTCGTCAGTGAAGATGATACTGACTATCCAAGTTTCTCTGAAGCGGTTTTAGCAAGTGATATAACACGAAAGGCCCAGCTGAGGGCGTTGTTAAGCGAAACATCGAGAATTGCAGTACTTTTAGAAAAAAGATTATTATTAGCAATGAAGGTAAAATATGACTCAGGCAATATCTGTTTATTAGTAAAATGTATATATTTGGTTTTACTAGCATTAAATTAGACAACATTAATTTGTCCTCATTCAGTGATCTTAGATAAGTCTTGATATATGGAGATTGCTGTACTGAGTTGTGAGCTAGAGATAATGAACTTTGCGAACGGGTGTTTGAGTGTGAATGAACTTTGATGTGTTAAGTCATCTGCATATGAATAGATGGGATTATGGATGACTGATAAGAGATCATTAATATGGATTAGAAATAGGATTGGAGCCAGAACTGATCCTTGTGGTAGCCGTCATTAATCGAGTGGAAATTGGATTATACATCGTCTGCATTAACTCTTATCTTTCTGTTGCTAAGATATGAGGAAATCAGAGGAACAAAAGAAGTTACGCCATAGCAAGGGAGTTTGGATAGCAGGGAACGGTGCCACACTCTGTCAAAAGCTTATGGAGAGGAATGGAGGATGAAATGAAGCAAGGGAATTAAGGATGGGACGGGGTAGAGTGCGAGAATTAAGGATGGGAACGGGTGAAGGGATGAATGAATGGAGGGAGGTAAGGATGGTGATGGATAGAAAGGAGAAGGTAAGGAAGGTGAGGAATGTAGGGAAGGAGGAATGGGAGGAGCTAAGGAAGGGGAGGAATGAAAGGAGGGAGAGATGAAGGGAGGAATGGAGGAATGTAGGGGGGGGAAATGATGGAGATATGTAAAGATGGAAGAGAGGAGGGGGAGGAAGGAGGAATGGAAGGAGGGAAGGCTGGACAGAGGGAAGAAGGGAGGAGAGGAAGGAAGAAGGGAAGGGTGGAGAGAAGGAAGGAGGGAGGAAAGGAAGAAAGGAAGGAAGGAGGGAAGAAAGGAAGGAAGAAAAGAATGAAGGAGGACAGGAAGGAAATAAAATAGGAAGGAAGATAGGGGAGAGGAAGGAAGGAAGGAGGCAGGAGAGGAGGGAAGGAGGGAGTCAGTGAAGAACGAGGGTCGGAGGGAGATAAGGAAGGAGAGAAAGATAGAGGCAGGGAGAGGGAGGAAAGAAAGGGTATAGAGGGAAGCAGGCATTGAAATATGGGTGAAGGGCAGGAGAGAGGGGAAAAGGAGAGGGGGGAAGGAAAGAGGAGAGAAGAGACAAATAAAGGAGAACGGAATGGAAAAGAGGGAATATGAGGGAGATAATGGAGTGAAAATAAGAGGGAGAGGGAAGAAAGATGTG